>NC_060213.1:132787187-133088750 GCF_021130785.1 Homalodisca vitripennis
TTACCTCTTCCTTAATACGCTTCTTGATGCAGCAATTTACTCGGTTTATGTAATATTAGGATGTCATAAAACACGTTTAACATAATATACACCTATTGGTACACTATTTTATTGCGTGCAAATTGTTGCTGTTTGGTAAAAACACAAATATGGCAGCCATTCATTATTTATATCCATATAAAACATCGAAATAAAGCACAACTTTATTATATTTTTGACGTGACAACGTCTTAAATTAGGTTGTGGCTCGGAGTCACTCATGAAAAAGTGTAACGCCCGGTAACGTTACGATGCCCGTCCAGTGGGTCCGCCGCACGGGATCCGCACGGGATAAAGCAGATAACTGTGGGTTCGCCGCACGAGATAAAGCAGATAACTATGTTTATTCGTGAAAATGTGGAGTGCTTAGATTCGTCATTTACAACAACTACAACAATAAAGGTAAATAATTGTACACTGATATTTCATTATCGTAAACTATGATTGATTGATTAATTGTTAGATTGACACAAAAGTTGAGAAACTGAGTTTATAGGTTATGTCATACTATTGACAAATTAATGTTGATAGTGTTAAATAAATTATTAGTTTAAATCACTCTGCAATCAATCGTAATTCAGTCGATTGAGAAGAAACAGCGCGTATTGCTAGTCAAACATTTAAAATAACAAATTATAACCTCTAACCTGTCATAACAGTGCGACCAAACAAACGAACTAAACCGACCAATCACCACGCGCGGAGTTAGAATTTAACTGTGTTTAGCAAGAATTTCAAATTCCAATTTTAGTAAATGTTTTATTCAACTTTACCATTTACAATAACAAATTTTAATTAATTTCAAATTATGTACAATGTTTTAGTAAACAAAATATATTTCTATAGTTAAAATTTGTGCAATTCTTATTTTCATTCAATTCCTTGTTCCTATTGTGCAATTTAATAATATTCATATCAATAAATATTCTACCGAGAAAAAGACGTTGTCACGTAAAATCTTCGCCCGTAAAACCGACTTTACATGCAACCATAATTTTTTATTGTTATAGATTTTCATTCAGTAGTTATATTGAATCCTACAATCAATGGAGAATATTTGGGTTTTTAATAATAGCGTGTACTAAAAAAATAAATCCATTAGAAAGTTTTAATGTTTCTTAAACTAGCAAAAGATTTTTTCATTTCATACTTTTATAACCACAATTTTTGTACTCAACAAGTGTCTTACAGTATTGCATATTTAGCGAAAATATGTTTGATTTTATACCATCCTTAGTTGTGCTTGCAATTTAAATTTTCATGAAATATTTACGTAGAAGACTATATTTTTTGGGGTCTAGTACTGATAACTTCTTTATTTAATTACAATTTCACTTTTTGAAGAACATACGTTTACATTTAAGGTTGAATAAAAATAAGAATAATTAGCAAAATATGGCTTATAGTTCTTGCTTGCAAACGTAAACGTCTTTGGCCTGTTCTGCGTTTCATAGCCAAAGCTTGGGTTTGCAGTTATATTGGTAGTGACCTACTTCATGTTCCAGTGTAATTCACTTATAATCAATCTTAAAACTTCTTAAACTATCACTTTAATTGTGTACCATTTGAGAGTTTATTGAATGTTAACATGAAATACTCAAATATAACGTTTATTGTATTAAAAAAAATCTAATTTGCTATTACAATTGGAATTCTCTGCTACATTAAGAAAAGTACTACAAGTTAACTTTTGAATTCTTTCGCAACAACCTTTATAGCCTATTCGTTTCAATACAAATATTCTACACCCTCAATTTACTGAATAAAATTGACCTAACCTCTTCAAACGCCTACGTCTCTTTATGGTTTGATCCAAGAGTACCATCCAAGTACAACTGCATCCATTGGTTTGTGTTCTAGAACTTCCTTGAAACAGCTGAAACGGACGAAGTATATTTTTAAAGTCCCGCTTACACTTATTAATAATAATTTATTTTTACGCGTTTAAATAAAGACAAAATTAATATGCAAGTTAAAAAATAATCTACCGAAACTGTAATCGCTTTAATTTATTGTAAAAATTGTTATTTGTACCCTAAAAAAATGACACACATTGCAACTAATCTACATTATTAATAACTTTTATTTTTGTACGGTGGTTTTAGATACCTAAACATTCATTTTGTATACATATTTGTTATAAACTGAAAGCTCTTACACTCTAGATGTAGAAAATAGATTTGAAATACATCCTTATATAGAGCTCTGGCTGATGGGAATCTTACAGGAGCATTTGCTGTTTAGTTTAAAATAGTTGATTGCAACACTAACACACTTGTTGCTCATGCAGGTATTTTGAATCCACTAACGACGTTAATATCAGCTGATAGTTATAACGTATACTAATTACCAAGACCAGTTTTTTTTTCTTTATGATTTTTTACGTTTGTACGTTATTAAAATACGTTACACACCTTTAAAATGTTTGTACATGAAATGAAATGAAATGAAATGAAAAATGTCTTTATTAGAGGCGAAGTTAGGCGTACATGTTATGATATTATAATTTGTTTCCCTGTATGAATGACGTATATTGTTTACATTGTTTGTTATGATATTTGGTTGGTTTGTTCTTACTTAGATGTAAGATAAAGAGGAACTGTATGCTCAAATTTAATACAACAATTTTGAACATTGTAAAATGTTTCTTTATAATGGTTAATAAGTAAAAAATATATAAAAACTGTATCGTATCCTTATAGAAATAATTATGTCATGTTGTATTGAAGATTCTTTGAGAAATAAAGAAATCTGATTTGACTTTTCTTGTACATTACTCACGCTGAGCATCGAAAAAATTTTTGAACTAAATAAATAATTTTTTGGTAATTGTTTGTAAGCTTGTAATCAATCAATCAATCGATTTCATTGCAACGTTTACAGTTAAATTCTTTCAAAATTAATAAAAGCATGAACTCGTCACTTTGCTACGACCAGAACTGTAGGCAGGCAACTGTATTTTCTCTGTACGATTAAATAACAAACGATCTATAGTTATATGTTCAGAGAGGATTAAAATTAATCATTATATTTACCGTACCGCAGTAATGTGATGAATTGCATCGGTGGATTTTATTATTTGATATTTATTAATTATTAAAATATATTTGTATAAAACTAAAGTACGGCAATATCTCGTTGGAGATATTCCACGCCATTTTTCAGATATTTTTAGCCCCTGACTCTAATTTACATAACGTACTCTGATCGTAAAAGGCAGAGGGTATATTAGGGGTTAAAATGGCTTTGCTATTGACAGGACATGAATAAATTTTAAATTATAACACCCCCTTCTCCCCGCCACCCTCACACGTTATCACCCCAGTCCTTCACATCCAAGCGTTTGGCTGTAAAGAAATAACTACATATTTTGGTTAAATATTCAATTATTTTACCTTTTATTTTCTTATACATAATATATATTGATTATAATTAGGCAATTATAAGTTCTAAAATGTGAATGGATAGTCAATTCATACTTAACAGGTGTCCCAATCAGTTTACGACTTATCCCAGCTTTAAGATGCTAAGAGCTTTTTATCGCGAGTTATCGTACAGACGGACAGACGGACTGTCCCGTGACCTATTGACCTTGAAATTAATAGAGATCTTCCTTGGACAAAAGGAACGTATGTAAGAAGTTTCAATCTCTAGAACCCTTCTATCACATGTTATAGCACAGACAGACAGTCCCTCTCTCCTTTGAGTTTTTGACCCCAAGCGTTCTTCTTTGGACGACAAGGAACTTATACACCAAGATTGAAATCTCTCGACTCTTTATAATACGAGTTGTTGCACAAACAGTCCGACAAACAGACTATTGGTGAAAGCCCTATCACTTCCTTAATATAATGTACAAATACTCTCATATTGCAGTTCGATACTGCACAAATTTGTAAGCTGCTTAAATGATTGTCTGAGTAGTCAATAGGTTTAATAGCGGGCAGCAGTCGGTCCTTTGACAACTTTCAAGAGGCTTACCTCTCATTTAGTACTATTGGAGCCACAAGTACTTCCCACAATGGCTATTGATCAGTATCATTTCGGGCGCCCGTATAATATTGGTTTAATACTGCTCTGGGGTTGAACTACTAATGTTGAGGGTACGAAGCTAGTGGATTTTTGTTAATGACTGATTTACATTTTACTTGTATACGGTAAGTAGATCAAGCAAAAAATTTGTAAAATTGATTATATGGGTTATTTGTACGCATAATTATAATCCAAGTAGTGATTAGAAAGAAAAATTATAATTATATCAGTCGTTTCTGTCAATTGAAATGCGCCTTTAAGTGCACGATCGAATTGTATTTGTTATGAATTCAATGAGAAAAATGTTCTGTGTATAATAATGCCATAGAATGAATTACTTAAAACTATGATGAATAATAAGTAATAACAATAAAAATCAGAAACACTAAATTTTTAAACATAAATGTCATTATGTTTATGGATTACCATCCAGATTTTCTTGAAATCGATCGTCAGCTGCTCTATTTTCTGTAAAGGTCGAATAGGGAATGTAACAAAAATATTAAAAATATAAAATAGTGCTTTGTCTGGCAAATTATGAATTTTTAGCTTTACACACTTAAAAACCAACCGTCAGACTATAAATTTAAAATCAGCGTCAGCAAGCTTTGTATATGTATACCCTTGAAGAGGAGAATTTTAGTCAATACATCTAGTTGTGTGAGAATGATTTCATTCCATCTATTTGTCTGAGGCTGGTAGCTATATTAATGTGTCTGACAGCCCGTTATAAATGTATCATACTATGAAAAAAATAATCTGAGAAAAATATTGTATCATAGTTTAACCCTACACTCCCATCTCGACCTCCACTGAAATCAGTACAGTTGACGATCGATAAAAAAAAAAAAAATACTTCCTCTATCGATTTGAAGAAAAAAAAACTAGATTCTGTTGTTGTCCGTGGCGAATCGACCCTCAGCTTCTAGACCATTATAACATTTTTATAATAAAGCCTATACTAGTAAAGATTCATTTTCAACGTTTTGAAATTTTAATTTTTATATAAGTGGTTTAATAGATTGAAACGACTTAATTAAATATCCATTTTCCGAAATGTAGAGAGTGTTTCTTGAACTCCTAGTGAAATTCGGAGCGTGTGTACGTACATTTAACAATATTCCATATGTGACTGCCTGACTACGCGCATTAAACTAACCACAGAGTTGATTTGAACCGACCGCGACAATAAATCAACTGAAGCGGCCATTTGTCACCTGAGGACGTGCGTGTTGTGTGTTTAGCGTTTCAACATGAGTAAATGAAGTCTACCTTGTCTCCATAATAAAATATCTGTAAATAAAAATTATCAAACCAGAGTTACAGGATAGTATCTGACAGGTAATTTGCACTGTACAAGCACACGTAAGAAAGAAATCGATCGTCAGCTGATTTTGGTAGAGGTCATAAAGGAATAGAATCTAATGGATTAACGTATGAAACGATAATTGGTTTCTATCTTGGTTCACTTAAAACCCGACAAAGAGGATGAAATTTGGAAATTTAATGCGTATATGAGGTATTTTACGGTTGCTTTTTGTGAAGCTTATTTATTTATTCTTCAGCGGAATTAGATCAGTAGTACAATTAAATAAGCTAAAAAGAGTATTAACGAGTATAGTCTAAACACTAACAAGATTTACTTATTATTATATAACCAAAAGTGTTAACAATAAATAATCAACAAAACAATGAACGTCTAAGAAATATAATTTAATTAACAAACAATCAGCGAAACAGTAAAATATGAAAATGAGCAACAGTAATACATTTGTTGAAACAATTATAATAATTGAGTAATAAGAAATTTTTGAGCGATGTGTAAGGTATCAATATTTTATATTTATTAATACAATATCCCCATGCGTATATATATCACTAGAAATAACAATATTTATACACAGGTAAACTTCGATTTAAATTCTCTTGGATGATAAAAAGCAAAATGCTCTAAAGGGTCAAAATAGTTTTGCTATTGACAGCTCATGAATACCACTGGACTTTAAAGAAAACGAAGTAGACTTTTACTTTTATTGTTGCCATGATTAATAAAACATGTTTAATTTAGAAATTTGAGATTTATTTTTGTTTCTTTTGTGCAATAGACGGGTTTTATTAAAATATTCAACATTCAAAGTTAGTAAATTTTGCAAGTTAGGCTATACTTAATTTGTTAATATTTAATGTATATTTTACATACATTTCCAATATATTGACAGGTCAAAGATATAACTAAACATTCGCATAAGCCCAAATATTTATTTCTCGGAACAAACCTGTGAGGATGGTCATGAACATGGTGTATTCGAACTGATACAAAACAGTACTATACTGGGTGATTCATAAAAGGTGTGCAATATTTCAAGACTTGATACAGGTCATCAAAAAAAGGAAAAAACTCTATTGCACATGGGTCCGGAAACGTACCGTTTACTGTCTGTCTGTCTGTTTGTGTTTTTTTGGGAAAAAAATTACTACTCAAAAACAACTTAAGATACAGAATTAAAACTTAACAGTTATGTTAACCTAGTTCTGATCTTTTTCAGTGAAAAAAAAAATAAAACAAATATCTCATTGCATTTCAAAATGGCGATTTTTTAAGATTTAAAAACAAGGATTCACAATTGGTTAAGAACTTTTTTTAAATTTATCTTAAAACAGATTTAAAAAATAAATATTAAATTTCAGGTTATAATATTGTTCAATATTTTAATAAAGAACCTTAAAAAGTTTATTCGTAAAAATCCACTACATTGTTTTATGTACTTGCAATGCATGGACTTAACCTGTTTTTACGTTTGGTGCTGTAACTCAGTTATTTGTTACTCAATATTTTTGAAACAAAAATTGTTGAATTGGTAATAAAATACGCAAAAAAAGTTATCCTGGTGAATTTGTTGTCAAAGTAGCCGTTTCAAAGCTAATACAATTTGAAAATTTTGAACGGCCGCCATTTTGAAATGCAATGAGATATTTGTTTTATTTTTTTCACTGAAAAAGATCAAAACTAGGTTAACATAACTGTTAAGTTTTAATTCTGTATCTTAAGTGGTTTTTGAGTAGTAATTTTTTTCCCAAAAAAGACAAACACAGACAGACAGTAAACGGTACTTTTCCGGACCCATGTGCAATGGAGTTTTTTCCTTGTTTCGATGACCTGTATCAACTCCTGAAATATTGCACACCTTTTATGAATCACCCTGTAGTGTATTTTGGGTCTTTTCCGGACATTTGCCATCGATCTGCGACAAAACATCTGTAACACTACGTTTCGAGACCTGTAATCTGATCTCTTCTTCAGGCAAATAACTAACCAATCAACAAAGAAAAGGATCACTGATTGATTGATTTATGACTTTTATGACCTTACCCAATCACAAAAAAGTTCCGCCCCAACACTCAAACATTTATTGACTGACTAGCAGTTACCCGCGGTTTCGCACGCGGTTTTGCACGTGTATGAGCACATCTGGTTCGAGCGAATTATATTTCCGACGCCAATGTTGAATTTGTCTTGTTGCAACATCAAGACAATTCGTCAAATTGTTTATTTATGGCATTGTAATTATTTCCGGTCTTATTATTTTGTACCATAGTTGATTTTGCCTTGTTTTCCCGATCAAGAAAATATATATCCACCTTCCTGTCAACACATAACTATGATGGGTTTTATAACACGGAGTCTTTGTATTCCAGATTATAATTTCAGATGATTAATGCTCGCTTTTAATATTTATTGACGCAGACACCAGATGCTGACTTTTTAAAAGTAAAATACTATAGTAGTGTATGATTACACTTTGAACTGTTTGAGGAAGGTACTTAGATATTGTTAGTATTTTTATTATCTGGTTTCTTATTATGTACCTAACAGTGATTGCAGAAAACCTTAGTATAAGAACTGTTATTACTATCAAGTTTAGCCTACTCTATGTTTTTAAGACTATAGATATAAATACATATGATTAAAAAAGATAGTGGGTAAATTAAATACATATATAGTGTATAATAACTACAGCATTAGTAATTTGCTGCCATTAAACAATGTTTACTCAGAACAGTTAGTTACAATTAAGAGGCTTTTTCAGACTATACTATTATATAAATATTGTAATAGAGTTATAAAGGCTGTAACTACCACGACTTTGTTTTATTTATATAGATTATCGATATCCACAGTGATGGCGACATAATTCACGATTTAACTGTGTTTACAATTTTTCGACGAGGAGTGACGTATTGATGGTGACGTTTCTCTAAATCTTGACTATTCTTGTTACTAAATAAATATTCTGTAGTTCCAAAAAAGTTCTTTAGGTCTAGTCTGTACACATTATAGAGTAGTGAGTTTATTATATATTTTGTAGAGTGGTTGAGAGATTTGTTTGCCCAAATTTCGCCTCTTTAATAAAGGCATCTTTCTATTTTCATTTGTTCATTTATTCATATTAAAGCTCTCAATATATGACTGTCAACAAAACATTAAAAAAATATTATGTAATCTATTTTTTAATGGCATATTATGGTAGGTTATTTTTTAATAGAAAAAATACGAGGCTATAAACTCTGTTAGTTCAAACAAGCACAAAAGTTATGCACTGCTGTTAAAAAGCTGATCTCATAAAGGGACAAAGCGAAGTATATTGTTCTTACACAACAAAAAAGTTAAGTTATCACCATTAATATTTATATTTTATAAATAGTTTAAAAATTATTTAAATCACAGCAAACACTTATCCAAAACCAGTGTATATTAGATTAAAACTACTAATAAAATACCTAAATCATTTTAATTTAATCTCTAGAAATGTAATCAGCAATCACAGTTAATGAAAATCGGTTCACATTTGTAGTATCGAAGTCCTGCAGCTTTCAAGTGCTAAATTTATAGAGTAAATGAAACTTTTTGAGCTGTGTTGCAGGGAGCACTCAATCAATTACAGTAGAATCTAAAAGCATTCCAGTCATACCAGAGTTGCCTTTTTTTCACTGGGAGGGCGGCTTTTAGTAGAGGTGATAAATGGTGAAAAATATACTCATCTATATTTCTTTCTTGGTTTTGTAAAATTATTCTATTACAAACTATAGGATTGCATATTTGCTTACAAAGATTTGTTCAAGATTTCTATTTAAAATTTAAAGTAGTTGATAGTAGTTATGACAAGGCATATTAGTATATAAAATATGAATATTTGAACTGTTAGCCGAACCGGTATAAACGGAATTTTTTTTCTATACAAGGTAGGAGTACGCCATATCACGTGGCACGTGGCTTCACTGTGGTGGTATGCACACGTAATATGTGCAATAGTGATCCACGTGTCACTATTTCACATGTAACAAATTGTGCATGATTATTACTAGGTTTGTTAAAAATATATTTATTCTGTGATCTTTTCTGTTCCATCATGGTTAACGATAAAATCAATGATCGCTAATCCTCAACCAAATCCCATTGAGTGACATACACAACTATCATACCCAATATTGCTTACATATACATGATTCATGCAACATTTTAAATCTATAGGTAATTTCGTACTACAAATATCGTGCGCGAGATCTCTACGTGTTGTGAAAGTTTTAGTCTTGCATTGTACGAGTACAGGAGTCATGTTATGGTTAATTTATTTATAGGTTGAATAACCGTATGAACGAGTAACCTTGGTAAGAATGAATACCATGGTTTGTCACTGTTTAAAACTTTGAAGCTCCTCCAATGTATATCAATGTTGGAGATCTTCCAAAAACTCGATTTTCGTTAACACAGAATTTCACGTATTGTCTTCCAAAGACTACTTTGTTTAAGCAAACGTTAGTGTTTCTGATAAGTAAATCACACCGAAAACAAGATCATGTGTTTAGAATTTTAGAGTGAATCTTGTTGAAATGAGCATGTCAAAAAAGAAATGTAACTTACATACATGTGTATTTTATTACTACGAACTAAAAAAACAAAAATTAAAAACAAATATAATGTACGCTACATGATACGTGGGATATGATATATGTGTGTGTTTATAAACTAAACAGACATACACAGTTGGTCAGACATGTGGTACCATATCCTCTCCCCCCCACCAACCCACAATAGCCCAGGGGACGGCCTAGTGTAGACTGATTAATCACACACAACTGATTACATTGTGTTGATATTTCCACGGCTAAGCACTGACAGGTCTGCCATTGTCTCAGCACTCCTCACCACAAATGAACAATACAATTATAAAACAATCAAACAATAAATCAACTTTAAGAACTACTATTTTCAAAAAATAATTTGGGACTTTATATAGCCCCATAAGAACTCCGATTGGCTCTCGGTACTTGCAATAAGCATTGGAATAAATGTTCTTTTGAATAAAATGTGGATATTGGGAATGGACACGTTTCAAAATATCGTTGATTAAGTGTTATTTTCCCTGGAAGTTTCGGAAAAATCGATAATTTGTTACTACCACACTTACACGTTCTGTGACATATGTCGTGTAATCTGTAAACTAAAGTGGAGAATTAGAGTAACTTCCTGAGACTTTGTCAGGTTAAGGAGCTTTCAGCGCTCCAAATGGCAGGATCAGGAACTAATTAAACTATAAGTTCTCGTTAGTGAGCGTTGTTTAAACGGAAAATGAGTTACTTTGATCCCTTACTATCTTATGTAAACTCAGATATAATAGGATTCCAATTTAATAAAACCTATTCTTGTGTAGTATGGTGAGTTCACTCACTGAGTGACTGAGTCACAACATCTCCAACTTCTAGAACGTAAGGAGGGTGTGAGCCTTCACACACAACCAAAACGATAAAATTACTAATTTCTAATTACCTAGTCATCCTTTAAACAGACTTTACTGGAGATTTAGCTCTTATAGTACAAGAATCGTAGCAAGAACTACTGATATAGTGTCTACTACCTTAATCAATGCCGTTACATGTCTAAATCTGCAACAAAATAAGCATTTTGCATTAGCAGTATGAATGACTTAAATACCGACCCTTCACATACATAAATAATTGTTATATCAGCGTCTGACAAATAGACGTAGAGACTGAAAGTAACTTCTTCAATGGTTTGTATATAGTTAGCTGATGCTGCAGGCCCGTAGCTAGGCCCTTGGAGGCCCCGGGGCAGAAAGTCCATTCGGGGCCCCCCTTTGTTATATATTTCGCACTTTTTTTAATTAATAGATATAAGCATACAGTAATTGGATCTTTAGGCTTAGAATTTATGTGCATTTTTTATTATTATCCTATTATTATTATTATTACCTTTTTTTCTTATTAAATCTATAATACTTAATTGTTTGCTTAAACTATGTTTACAAATTTCTACGGTAAGTCATAAACTGGTAATGATTTTATATGCAAATTTGTATGACTCCTGGCCCTGGTGCCATTAGTTTGGTTTTTAGAGCCATTATTTTTTCAGCTTACCATTGTGATTGGTATTCTATTTATAGTGCTGAAAGGAAAATGAAAAACATAATTATTTTTTCAAATTTTATTCACAATAGATAATAAATAAATAAAGACATAAGTGCTGATGTCTTAAAACTTTTTAGTCTCTTCTTAGGCCTACATCCAAGCAATGTAGTTTAGTAGATAAACATACAAGTAATATCATTAATTATGTAATACCTTTGAATACACAATAAATTGTATATTTATTTATGGTGTTTATGGTAATACTGGTAATACCATTAATTATATATGATCAATGGTGGTAATACCCACTCATTCTCAAGTTTAAAATTGCCCAACTAGTTTGATAGTGAGAATGCAACTGAACTTACTAAAAAGACTTTCTTCTTGACTTGACACTAGCAAAAACATCAATAATTCGGTCAAAATATATTTTTCGGGCTCTGTCATTTTCAATAGACAAAAGAGCCAAATCAGTGAGACGTTGTTGGGACATGGAGCTTCGCAGGTAGTTTTTGATGAGTTTTAATTTTGAGAATGATCTCTCTGCTTTGGCTACTGTCATAGGGACTGTGAGGTACATAAAGCATGCTGTTAGTACATCCGGGTAGGTTGATGCTAGGGAACTGTTTTCAATGAGTAGGAGATTTGCAACTTCTTTTACTTCTTTGAAATCCTTTAATTTGGATTGAAAAGCATTCCTTACTGATAAAATCTGAGCTTTGAACAATGGCGTTACATCATCTGAAAATCTGCTTACAAAATTATCACCTTCACAACGCAGTTCTTCATCTGAACATGAGGCCAGGAAAGAAGGGTGAACAATTTTATAGGCATCAATCACTTGCTTCATGCCTTTAAAACGGTTGTCAATTTGTGACACTATAGTATCAACCATTGGGAAGAATATTGTCACTCTGAAATTGCTTTTAGGATCTTGCAACGTTCTCCCCTAGGGGAATTGTGCAAATGTCCGGTATCACTCAGTGGAGAAAGGGGGTGGTCCTTGACAGCGCGCCGTAAGGGTAAAGGGTAACCTACGATTAGTACTTCTTCTTCTTTAAGGTTGCTCGGTGAGGGAAAGGGCGCCACCTTGTTGTAGGACAGGTAACAGGCAGGGCTCCAACAAGGAACAGTACCCCTGCTCCAAGGAAAGTACCAATCAGGCTCCCTACTACCATACACTAAAGCTATTTTTTGTCAACCAGGCCTTTGGACTACACAGATAGTTGTATTGAAATATTCTGAATATAAGGTTAAATATAGACCCCTAATACTTATGCGAGGTTATCTAAATCCAGTTACTAGGACTGAACAAAAGAAACAAAAACACTCAAATGTTTGCAATTAAACTAATTATTTATGTGCAGGAATTGTATGACATTATCACAAGTAATCCAGCCTTACAGTAAGTAAATGCTTTAGACAGAAAATAATCAACAACAAATATAGCGAAGATACAATGTTACCACTTATTAGAGAGAATTACAAATGGCTAAATGAACTCTATTTATGGTAGGGAGCGCTCCACTTCCTCAAAACAACATTCAACATACATAAATAAATACAATAAACACATTCAATAAATGGCCTAGACATGTAAATAATAGACGACACAAGTAAATATACTAAAGATACACTATAATGCACTAAGGTGTGCAGTTAACGTCTGGAGGGTAGCGTTGAACCAAATTTTAAGGGCTCCTTCAACAATACAAAGGCTCCTGGTCCAGAATTAGACATCAGTCCGCGTCCGACTCACTAATCCATAAGAGCACTCTGTGAAATAATCCAAGTCTGTACTCACTAGTGGTGGGAATAACTGAATGAAAATAACTGGTTAGTTCGGTTATTTTATTTTAACCGATTAGTCGGTTATTTTTGCTGCATCCAGTTAAATTAGTCTATAGACTAATTTTTCTACCGACTAATTTTTCTATAAGTTAACTGATTGTGCAGACTTAGTCTGTACTTGAATTAGTCGGTGATTCTGATCGGTTATTTTAAATTAGTCTTTAGATTAGTTTTTCTACCGACTAATTTTTCTATAAGTTAACTGGTTGTGAAGACTTAGTCTATATTTGAATTAATCGTTGATTCTGATTGGTTATTTTAAATTAGTTTTTAGATAAGTTTTTCTACCGACTAATTTTTCTATAAGTTAACTGGATGTGAAGACTTAGTCTATACAGTATTTGAATTAATCGTTGATTCTGATCGGTTATTTTAAATTAGTCTTTAGATTAGTTTTTCTACCGACTAATTTTTCTATAAGTTAACTGGTTGTGAAGACTTAGTCTATATTTGAATTAATCGTTGATTCTGATCGGTTATTTTAAATTAGTGTTTAGATTAGTTTTTCTACCGACTAATTTTTCTATAAGTTAACTGGTTGTGAGACTTAGTCTATATTTGAATTAATCATTGATTCTGATCGGTTATTTTAAATTAGTCTTTAGATTAGTTTTTCTACCGACTAATTTTTCTATAAGTTAACTGATTGTGCAGACTTAGTCTATATTTGAATTAATCGTTGATTCTGATCGGTTATTTTAAATTAGTCTTTAGATAAGTTTTTCTACCGACTAATTTTTCTATAAGTTAAACTGGATGTGAAGACTTAGTCTATACAGTATTTGAATTAATCGTTGATTCTGATCGGTTATTTTAAATTAGTCTTTAGATTAGTTTTTCTACCGACTAATTTTTCTATAAGTTAACTGGTTGTGAAGACTTAGTCTATATTTGAATTAATCATTGATTCTGATCGGTTATTTTAAATTAGTCTTTAGATTAGTTTTTCTACCGACTAATTTTTCTATAAGTTAACTGATTCTGCAGACTTAGTCTATATTTGAATTAATCGTTGATTCTGATCGGTTATTTTAAATTAGTCTTTAGATAAGTTTTTCTACCGACTAATTTTTCTATAAGTTAATGATTGTGCAGACTTAGTCTGTACTTGAATTAGTCGTTGATTCTGATCGGTTATTTTAAATTAGTCTTTAGATTAGTTTTTCTACCGACTAATTTTTCTATAAGTTAACTGGTTGTGAAGACTTAGTCTATATTTGAATTAGTCGTTGATTCTGATCGGTTATTTTAAATTAGTCTTTAGATTATTTATTTCTACCGAATAATTTTCTGTAAGTTAACTGGTTGTGCAGACAGTCTATACTTGAATTGCTCGTTTATTATAATAAGTTATTTTTATTACTGAAATATCGTTCTTTAGCGATTAACTTTCGTGATTCGTAATTAAAATAAATTATAGTTTTGCAATTTGAACGGTAATTATCTTGTAGTATTATAAATGATATATGATAATATAACATTTTAAAATGTTATGACTATAACGTATGCACAGAAAAAAGTAATAATACAATTACAGAATTTCGTTTTCAATTACGGTTCTGCCAGTGCGGGTTTGCTTGGAATTTTTTGATTGTATATTAAGGTCCAAACTCAGACCGGGTTTTCGTACAATTTCTTCCGGAGCCAGTCACACGTCTATATGAAGGGACTGTGTCTGGTGGGGGGACACGACGGTGCCCGACCGAATATCTTTACCAGGGCTCGCCAAAGCTAAGTACGGCCGTGAGTAAATTGGCCGCGCCGCGCCGCGTACCTGTCTCAACAGGAATGGTTCATTCCCCCACCACCCCATCCCTAAAATGTGGATTGAATTTAAAAGGTAATCGGTTATTCATTCGACTGAAATAACCGATTGACGACAAAAATAACTGACTGGTTAGTCGGTTATAAAATCCATTCGGTTATCCCATCACTAGTACTCACCAACTGGGAGTCACAACACTAAAGGTCTACTACGTCCGGTCCAGACCGTGGCGCGGAAGAGCGCGGCGCGGCGAGAGCGGATCCGCGGTGCGGTAGTGGTAGGTGTAAGGCGGCACGGCTAGGAGCAGATCCCAGTGTCAGGGTAGTGCAAGCTGGAGTACCCACTAGCGGCTCGGCAATAAGTCCACCAGGCTCCGGGCGCAGTCCAGAAGTGTACCCATACCAAATCCCAAAAGCCCTTGAACACATTCACTGCAAAATAGTTATGGACCCAGCAAGCTTCTTATCGATAGGTATATAGGTATATCACATAATTGGTTAATGTTATTATGAATATATAAAACCTTAAATCAGAGAAATTATCCAAGTTGACAAGTGTAGTATCATCCAATCAATTAAAATCAGTTCATTTTTCTTATAGTTAGTTAATTAAATTACTAAAACTAACTTACTTAAATTACCTGATTAATATGTTCAACCAACAGAGAACATCAGATAACAACAGTTCTCAGTAGCAATTGAAATGGACATTTACATACAAATGAAAAACAACAATGAAACATTTAAAAATAAACACATTAGGTTTTTGTTAGTTTGAAGCAAAAGAAAATATTATGCTCGAATGTATATTCAGCTGATTAAGCAACAATACTCTAGGGGATAATGAATCTACCTGTATTTATGCAATTTCTGGCTATAAAATCATGAGAATTGTAAGCTTGACTGTTCATATCAAAGGATAATAAACACTGTCGAAAATAATAAACAGTTAAAGTACCCTACATGTACACAGTATGATTTAACATAATAGGCAGTATAATAACAAAATTGAATTTATAAATTTAATGTGATATCAAAGACTAATTATTAATAGCTTGAGGTAATAATTTACCTTGACTTTTATTACAAATAAACATTGATACATTAAGAAGAAACGTTGAAACTATTGTATCGTACTAACATGAAACTGTGACACATCAAATTAGGACTGTACACGGTCTGTTACAAAATATATGTCAATCATGATTGTATTTTATGCGACTTGTATGTATTTATATAATTAAATACTTACTTTACTATAAAAGAGATTAATTTTCTTCGATTAAAACATTTAAAACATTGCAGTTATAACAGTTCAAGTTGTGACATTAATTCTCAACATATGTACTATTTATAAGTTTACCTCTTTCTCTTAGAAATGTTGTCAACATAGTTAGCGTAATTGGTTTTGAAACAAATACTTTAAACAAATTATTAGGTAAGATTATTAACTATTAAAAGTAAATGCCACGTTTTAGCTTTACACGTTCAATTCAAACCCTAACAGTTTTTCCAAAGGCTCAGTTGAATGATTCTATAATCTTGAGTAGTGTTTTAAACTTTAAAATTAGTATATTGAATTCACGTAAGAGTGACGAGAACTAAGGAAAATATATGGTAGTAGTTCACCTTGGCCAATTTATTAGTCGGCTCCCGAAAATCCAGCGAAGCTGAAGGGCTCGTAGACACACACAGCACCGACGCAATCCAGTCACTCGCAAGCTTCCTCACTAATCAATCCACCAGCTGTTTGTTATCAGTTCACCTGCCGCAGCGTGTCGTCCGGTCGTGCGGTGAACAGTCCACCGGAGATAAAAGGTTACTCAATGGGCTATTCTTTTATGCAGAACAGGCAAGAGTGACGTACGGGCATTGGTATAATTGGTACAATGTCGGCGCGCTACGACATTGATGAATTGAAATTTATATAATGTAGAGTGATCAGTTCTACATTATTTATACCATAACTCACCATAAACTGCACACGTCACAAATACCCCCCTGCCTGTAGAAAATTTCCCAAATTTTCTTCACTTGATGAACCTTTTGAGGTCAGCCACATGCCATTTCCCGATACGTTTACCTTTCATATCAGCCAGGGTGTATACCAAAGGAGATACTTCCTCAGCCACCAAAAAGGGTCCTACATATTTAGGTGCTAGCTTCGCTGAGAAATACTTTGTTGCGTCCGACTGTGGGTAATTCCTTTTGAGGACGACATCACCCACTCGGTAGTGTACAGGTCTTCTACGAAGGTTATAGCGACGAGCTCTCCGTCCATGGGCATTCTTTAACCTATCAGCAACCTCTTGATAAATGTGCTTCAGCTCTTGTAGCTTGTCACTATAATGCCTTGAATCTTCTGGAGAAGGTACCACAGAGCCATCCTCAAGAACCTCAAATCCTGCACCAGCAGTGGCGAGTTCTCGCCCGAAGTTCAGGAACGCTGGCGAATACTGTGTAGTCTCGTGGTACGCTGTCCTAAGAGCAAATCCTAGCTTAGGTATGTACTTGTCCCATTCTCGGTGGTTGTCTTTCACGTATGCCCTTAACATAGTAACAATGTCCCGATTCACCCTCTTTGCCGGATTGGCTTGGGGATGGCGACTGGCGTTTAAAAGGATCTTGATGTTATACTGTTTTGCAAGGTTGGTCATCGGCTTTCCGATGAATTCTGAGCCATTATCGCATATAATGTAAGCCGGGACGCCATAAACCATGAAAATATCATCCTCTAAGTGTTTGGAGACCAACTTCGCTGTAGCAGCTCGCAAGGGACGCAAAACAGAATACTTAGTGAAAGTATCGGTGATGACTAACAGATACTTAAATCCCTTCAATGACCGAGGTAATGGTCCTATTAAGTCTGCAGCAATCATTAGCCAGGGAGCGTTCACACCACGTTATGTTTCCATCACACCAGCAGGGAGTTGTTGGTCGTATTTTATGCGCTGACAGACATCACATCGAGCAACGTATGTAGCCACATCCTTCCGCATCTTGGGCCAGTAATAACGCTGCTGCATCCGTTTGTAGGTTTTCAGAACGCCCTGGTGGCCAGCGGTTGGTTTATCGTGACATTCGGCTAGAGTTTGAGAACGAAGATCTTTCGGGATAACCCATCTCCAATTATCATCTTGTAGCGAAGGCTCCAAAGTGGTCACTCTCTTCCAAAGCTTTCCATCCTCAGTTCGCCACTGGCTATACTGTTCTGGGTTAGCTAACACGTTCTGCAGCATGGTGGTATACCAATGATCCTTAAGTTTGGAGGGAAAATGGATGGCATCACACCACACGGTCTCTTCAGTGGGGAGGTCAGGTGGAGTTGTCCTCGATAGTAGATCCGGCACTACGTTGTCCTGGCCTTTCCTGTGGACTAGGCGGAAGTCGTAAGGCTGGAGTCTGAGAGCCCAGCGTGCCAATCGTCCAGTCGGATCTTTCAGATTGTTTAGCCAGAGTAGGCTATAGTGGTCGGTGACCACGGTGAACCTCGTACCTTCCACATATGGCCGAAACCTCTCAACAGCCCAGATCACCGCCAGAAACTCTCTTTCCGTGGCTGAATACTTCTGTTCTTGGCGGGTCAAAGTACGGCTAGCGTAGGCCACGACTCCTTCTCCATGTTCGTACTCCTGGCTAAGTACCGCACCTATCCCAACGCCAGAGGATAACAGTTCAAGTTGTGACATTAATTCTCAACATATGTACTATTTATAAGTTTACCTCTTTCTCTTAGAAATGTTGTCAACATAGTTAGCGTAATTGGTTTTGAAACAAATACTTTAAACAAATTATTAGGTAAGATTATTAACTATTAAAAGTAAATGCCACGTTTTAGCTTTACACGTTCAATTCAAACCCTAACAGTTTTTCCAAAGGCTCAGTTAAATGATTCTATAATCTTGAGTAGTGTTTTAAACTTTAAAATTAGTATATTGAATTCACGTAAGAGTGACGAGAACTAAGGAAAATATATGGTAGTAGTTCACCTTGGCCAATTTATTAGTCGGCTCCCGAAAATCCAGCGAAGCTGAAGGGCTCGTAGACACACACAGCACCGACGCAATCCAGTCACTCGCAAGCTTCCTCACTAATCAATCCACCAGCTGTTTGTTATCAGTTCACCTGCCGCAGCGTGTCGTCCGGTCGTGCGGTGAACAGTCCACCGGAGATAAAAGGTTACTCAATGGGCTATTCTTTTATGCAGAACAGGCAAGAGTGACGTACGGGCATTGGTATAATTGGTACAATGTCGGCGCGCTACGACATTGATGAATTGAAATTTATATAATGTAGAGTGATCAGTTCTACATTATTTATACCATAACTCACCATAAACTGCACACGTCACAATCTGTCAGTCTTTGGTCTTCACAAAGTTCATCAAAGTGCTTTTTTACCTTTCTTGCACGTTGGCCAATAAATTCATGGGTAATCGTAATCCCCCATTTTGAACATACTTCTTCTGCTTCACTACAGACTTCTTCAAAGGACCAACGAAGTTCGGTTACTTTCAATAAAGCATTGCCTAGGAGATCGTACGCTGTCATTAAATCAATAGATTCCGTTTGCAAGGATTTTGAGGCAATGTTTATTTCCCCTAATATTTTGCACTGGACAGTCAAGAGCAAAACAAAACTAAAAGATTCTAACCTTTTTTTGAGCCCCTCAGCTTCATTCCTTTCCTTTGGAGTTTCGCTTGTCAAAATTATTTTATTTAAGGCTTTCATTACATCACCGAACCTTTCCTTTAAAGCGTACACAGCTTCATATCTCCCTGCCCAACGTGTAGGGTTTAAAGTCTTTAATGTTACCTTGTCTTTAGGAACAGGAGCCTTCGGATTCTCTGTACAACCAGAAACGACTTTTAGTTCTTGCCACCGAACAATGCTGTGGCCAAAAAAACTGTAAATATTTTGCACCGTCTCAAAAAATTGTGCTATTTCTCGATTGCATTCAACGGCATGTTTAAGAACCAGATTCAAATTATGGCTGGCACAGTGAATGAAATAGGCATGGGGTGCAAGTTCTTGGATTCTCTTTTGTACTCCATTATACACACCACTCATGACCGATGCACCATCGTATCCTTGTCCTCTGCATTTTGTTATGTCAAGGCCTTTTTCTGAAATTGATTTTATGATGACGTCTTCTAGCCCCGAAGCGGTTTGGTCAGTAACTGCTGTGAAAGATGTAAACGTTTCACAAATTCTCAACTCACAAGGTTTTCCGAGTTGGTCATGGTCAATCTTTACATAGCGAAAAACTTCGCTTAGCTGATCTACTTTACTTACATCTTGTGTTGTGTCGTAAATTATGGAGAAAAAAGGCGCACTCAAAAGCTCTTCTTTAATTCCACTAAGCACTTCACTAGCCATCAGAGAAATAATTTCATTCTGAATTGTTGGACTGAGATAATTAACAGTACCACTTGGCCTTGTAATTAGATCTTCTAGGATAGTGTCATATTTTGACAGCAATTCAATCAATGATAGAAAATTACCTTTATTTCTATCAGTGATATGCCAACTGTCTCCACGAAAAGGAAGGTTGCATGTTGCCAACATAAGGGAGACATCTAAGACCCTCTTCAAAACTTTCCTCCAAAAATTCCGCTCCTCCTTCAAACCTTTTTCTAGTGCATCGTCTATTGAGCCATGACGTCGCCATTGCTCATAAACCAAGCAGGAATCAGCATGGTGCTGTGAATTCTCATGTGTCTTTATGCGATCAGACAAATGTTTCCAGTCCCTTAATCCTGAATCCCATCCTCCTACAGGTCCTTTCTGGGGAAACAACCAGCAAGGTTGGCAATAAACACAATCCAATTTGGACGAATAGCACAACCAAGTTCTTTTCAGTTTGAGCCCAGACTTTGACTTCAGGGTAAAATAATTGTCTGAAAAGGACCTACCTTGTTTTCCATCATATGGAAATGGGCCAACTGGTTGATAGGGTCCTAGTCCTAATTCAATAATTCGTTTTTTCACCTCTGGATCGATGATCTGGTCTGGAAAATGGGGTTCTCCGGTGTTTAAACAAGTTTCATTAATTTTATTCGTCCGGCTACATTCCACCTGTAAGTAGATTGCAATGCATTAGTATTTTTTTCTTACAAACATGATCATAACAATAGGGACTTACTGTAATTCCATGTTTACATGGAAGTAATACTGTTTACTTCCATGTAACCATGGAATATTTTATCGTAGGGATTCCATGTTTAGGGCGATAAAACAGCATATGTTGTTATGTTGAAAAATATAATATAAGTATTCTGTACTTGGCATGTCTACTTACTTGATCATTTACGCCGATCAGTTCACTGCTTGACGTAGGACTTGTTGGAAGTTTGGCACAATTTTCTTGTTGATGCCCTAGCCCTAGGCATGTTACTTCTTCATCAATACTTTCTTCAGCGTTATCTTGAGCTGTAACTTCCTCTTCAATCTCATTTCCTGGGACTGAGGCTGCAATAAAAAATAGCAAGTCAAAATAACATTAAGTTACATATAACATATAATTTAAAGCCAATTTTAATAACATTGTAAAGATATAATAAAATATATAAAATATATAAAAAATATATAAAAAAATTTAAAAAGAGTAGATACATGGCCTCATAAATAATGAATGTGCAAGCGAGTGTGGTGCATTTTTTACACCATATTATCACAAAAAGATATAAAATTACTACGATAGATATTCATGCTGTGCTGCTGTGCATGTATAAACAAATAAAATACCTACACAGAAAGAAGTAGAAACCAAAGGAATCATAAAAATCACATAAAAAATTAAATGACCACTACACAATAGTAGGTAATATGTAGCCTATATATGACTAGTGATAAATTCACAAACAAACATTGCTTATTAGATTAGAATAGATTGCAGTCTGAGTCAGACACAGTGGTCTAAACTCAATCAAACATCCAAACTCTAGTTAAATATTAACACAGTTAATTTTAACATAGTTAAATTTTAAGATATTAATTATATAGTTATTGGCCAAGCTAATTAATTAGGCCTAAATACCGTATCTAAATTCAAACCACTCACCAATTATTGGTCTAGTTTCAGTACTAGATGTAGATGTGACATTAGTACTTTTAGTTGTAGTAGTACTAGTAGTAGGACATAACCAAGCAGATAGGGTGGAAGAACACTTTGAAGCATCCTCTTCTCTTTTCTTCTTGTCTTGCCTTTTCTTTGCCCCACTTTGATAGCTTCTTTTCATTTTAACAAATACAAGAATAAGAATACAAATTGTATAACACTTTAACACCGTAACAAACGAGTAACGGACGAACGCCAAAACGTCAGTTTTTGGTGTTAGTTTACTATCAACATAACATAACCTTATCCGGGCTGTCTGTCACTAGCTCACTAGTCGTAGTCACTCTCACTGTCGTCTGTCAGCTGTGGCAGAGGCAGTCGGCAGACGGAGCCGTCTACGTCACGTCGACGTCAGGACGAGTTTATTACTGTTGGGGATGGGGGAGTAAGGTGAACTAAAAGTGCAAACTGCATTTCTTTAATTGCGTAACAACTGACAGGCTGATTGATAGTCTGTCTATTTTTGTTACGAAATCTCTGTGAGAACAATATCTGTCCATTATTTTATATTGAAAAGCTATTTAAATATTTTTTTATAAAGACATTTTGATGATTCGATGAAATATCCCTACGACCCTACAGTAATCAATAAATTTCACATAAACTTTAATTTCATTTTCAATTTTTCCACCTTCATTTGGGGGCCCCCCTGGCCGGGGGCCCCGGGGCAATGCCCCGGTTGCCCCAGCCTAGCTACGGGCCTGTGATGCTGATTTAACATTTATTTACGTTCTTGACTGATGGCTGTAAGTGTGGCAAGCTATGAAATATATGATCTGAGAAAATAATTATCGTTTCTTATTTTTTACCCTTTTGATACCTCCTAATTTTAACCTTTACCATAGCTAGCGCACCTGAAGTCAGATTTATTTCTTAGGGGTCTATATCGATTAAAAAAATAGGTGTGTGCTTATACAATGCAAATTGCCTTTCAGTTTCTGGAATATTATTTAAAATTTCATGTCTATAATGAAGCGAACTTTAGAAGTCCTCGTGGAGCAGAGTGAATGCTATTGCTGTCAACTTATTAGCTGTATGCAGAATGAAATCCTTCTATAGTATATCTCTGAGGTTTTCAGACCAGGTGCTATTACGGTCAATATACAGTGTTTGGTCAGTGACCCAGATATCTTATCGTCCACGTTTCCTCGATAAGGATTCGAGCCATCTCAGATTATTAACTTTTAATTGGATTGTACAGTAAAATAAATAGACATACCAGGTGTTATTATTTGAGTTTTTACATTTTATTTAATATGAGAGTGCCGGTGGCCGAGCGGTTTAAGATGGACTTTCAGTCCGAGTTAGAGATAGCGCAGGTTAGAATCATGTCTGTAACCGTTGCACTTTTTTATCAGTACCATCTACCTCGTACTGTATCGACTCCCCCTTATTTTGTTTCATAAGATCCTCGCAAAGGCCAAAGGTCCATAAGGACGGGCAGAATAAGGGTTAAAAAGTGATCGGCTTCTCCTTAAATAAATATGCTTGTAACATTCATTAGGCCTTATCGCCTATTTTATTCGACATCAGTTTGATCACTGAGAACTCATTTTTCTGAAAAATGTTTACTCCATTTTTCCACTTCAATCCTTTTCATTTCTAAATAAAATGCAAATTTAACCTAGTAAATTATTTTAATTTTTAATTGTAACAATACAAACTTGTGTTGTAATTAATCAAGTATGTATAATTTGAAGTAAATATAAAAATTCCCAATAATGAAGAATTTTCAATTAACCGCACTTACTACGTGGTCATGTGTTCAGTTTCCTTTTTTGTTCGCCTATTGATTCTTTTTCAAGCCTTCATGTTATCGAATGAGACAGTGTGAATGTTAGGTCGTACGGAAAATTCAAGTTAAAATCAGCCTTTATGAGTTCTCACAATTTGACCTCCAAGTAGCCTGGTCTACTGGATCACGCCTTTAATCCCTATTCAATACAATACAGACAACAGTTACATGTAAAAGGTATTCCTATAACAGCAATATCTGTATTTATACTTAATATGTTACTTTATAAACATCACTGCCAAGATCATTTACGAGTTTATCCAACTTAGCTACTTACGGACAAGCTTTTCCTCTCTAGTTAGGAAACTTACTAGTTAGTAGCTTACTTATTAGCTTACATGTTTATTAGTCTCTATCGTAACTTGTAAACGGCGTGCAATCACGATTTTAGTAGGGAAAAGACCGACCAAAAGGTTATTGGTAGTAAAATGATGTATCACTTTCAAGTAAAGAGGCACCCTTTAGAGAACACTCATATTTACCTCTATGTCGTAGAAATATTGGGAGTTCAATAAAGTGAGATAATGAGTTATTTTGAGTAAAAAATCTGAAATAGCCTATTCTAGCGTGCATTATATTTTAACCTTCAATGAACATTAAATTTTCTTTATAATTTTCCTGTTAATGTTTTATAAAAAGCCGTTTCATTGAGCAGAAATTTTATTAATCAATTTGGAGTTGGAAAATTATTTTACAGCAACTTAATGGTTAAAGTACGTAACGGTTTCAAGTGTTAAATAATCTGGCTTTTAATCTTTGTAAGTTTTTAAAGTCAATTTGATTTGTATTGTTCCTGTTTTCCAGCATAAATAGTGTAATAGAAATAATAATTCATAGCTTTATCTAATGTATTATTTAATTACATGTGAATAATTTAACATTATTTAATTCATATGTAATCGATTGTCTTGTCTTAAAATAGGTTTCTGATAATACTAAAACTGAAGAAAACATATAAAGCTATTTTATAAATTATAGACCAATAGTTCGTGTTATCTAAATATTATTTTATCTGATAAGAACATCGATATATACCGGAAACAATTCCAAGATCTGCCCACCCTCCCTCAGCTGTCCACAGCTGGGTATTATCGCTTATCCAGGATAAGCTAACTCATGAATAATTAATTAGCTTCAAATAATCCAATGTTCTAATACAACTACATTACTATAATCTCGTTAAGTATAACATAGAATTGAGTTTTAAATAGATAACTTACAACATCTGTAATGATCGTGATTATGACGTAGAGATTACAAGCGTCCGTACGTCAGTCATTGTTTATGATGTTATTGTTGACCATAAGGAGCCTTATTTCGTCTATGATAGTCAAACAAGTTTACAAAAAGTGTATCGAATATTGAAATATTATTAGGTACCATTGCGAATACGAAGCGTGACATATATAAATCTTTGTCTTTCCTTTATAAATTATACTACTGATAAATTCGATCACTAGATATATTTAGATATTAAAATCTGTTAGGAGGGGATATCAGGCATAAGATAATATTTTTAATACTATCGATTCGATAGTAATATAAGTGTATTTTGCACGCATAGATAGTGTTTTGCCTAGGATGGAATATCTTTAATTTACTGGTTTTTCAAATAAACAAATGACTCAACGAAAAGTTTTACACATTTCATATATACGATTTTTAGATTTATAGAATGTTTCGACCTATTGGCTGAGCATAAGCAAAGTCTGTCACTCGAGAGCCCGGGAAATTTTCACTTCTGTGTGTTTGTCTGTCCGCACAATATCCCGATAACTGATATCTAGATTTGAAATTTTGTATAAAGATTAATAGGGAGAACATTGTATATGGGGAATATAGTTCGATGATGGCATATATCACTTTATGGAATTTGTACTTCTGAGAATGAATCAGTTCACAATTATGTACACATGATCCACTTCCAATTTGAAAAATTCTAGCCAAATCCAAGATGGCCGCTGCTGTCACCATAGCTCCAGGTTCCACCTACAAATATCAGATATCAGACGCAATTCTGATTCCCTGCACAGTTCGATTTTTAGATTGGTGTTTCCAATTTTTGCCGCAACCTGTAGATTTAATTCACTCCGGAGGTTGTGGATGTGACCTTTTTGTCCTCTTAGGACCAGAAGCTGGAAATTGCCCTTAGTCATAAAAGGATATTTGCGATGTTTCCGGAGTGACAGGATATTACGAATGGGTAACGTTGGGCTAGGGGCCGCCTTCTGTCATAAGGATAAAAATTTCGGCCATTAATCTCAGTAATGTCTCCTTGGAAGAAGGAAAAACCAGCTCTGTACAGAGCAGCCTCTCCAGTCAAAGTTGGCAGGAGGTGACAAGCCCTTAATTTTAGGCTACAAGCCCTTAATACATAAGGAGCCCTTAAAACATAGAGTGCCCAACAACAGTCATCTCCCACTAGTAGACTAGAACTACCTATATACCCTTGCACCACAATTTCTCGATGGCGATTTTTTGCTTCAGGACATTTATAACGTTGTAAATGACACCTAGATTTTAGTTCTAGTAAGTGTATGCTCAAGTGGAAAGTATAAACTTGCCAGAAGTGAACCCTCCTGGGAGACAGGAGTGGCTCCCTTAGTATTTAAGGATTGTGTAAGCCTGAAAAAGGGGAATACCGCTCATTATCCGCTTGGATTTAAAGAGGCTGGAACAAGGCTTGCCTCCCTTTTTTTCTCAAGAAAACATGACCGAGATGATGCAAATATTTTTCCTAGTGATGCCACATAGGATAGCTCTTAGCCATTATCAGTGTCCCTCCGGAAGCTAATAGCTAATAGCTAAAAATAAAATATATTGACAAATATATACAACTAGAATTTAAGCTAGTTGTGAAAGTGTACGAGCGTGAGTTCCCTTACTTACTAACGGGTCTAGGGGCTGCTACATTAAGATAGAATGAAATGGGAAGACAACGGTTTCCACATCATCATTCCTGATCTAAGAATTGTCTCTTTATTAAAGAACCCGATGACACATATTCATTGTAGGGTTAGCCAGACAGGCATGGTTGCATTGTTGAGGATTGTCTCCACGTTCTCTGTTACGGAGGATGGTAAAGAAAGTTCTCGTCATATCACTTTCACTTCGAGTTTATTATATTGTCGTGGAACACTTTTAGCAGATAATGTACTTATAATTGATGTCATTCAGATCAATAAACTTTCCTTAACTCCTCACAGTAACTTTGTCGATTAGCTAATCATGAGCCCCTTACAATTTAAATTTGATATAGTTAGATGTTCACCCATACGACATTGTCAACTTTATCTTAAACTCGATCAGGTATAACTAGATTGCACTGATTTTGAGAGCAATCTCTTCTAATAGCTTACATATTAAGAAATGGGATTTTTTAACCTTGCATTATTCCTATATAGCTATTACAATGTAGGACTATAATGTAAAATGAGTAATGCATTATAAAGTAATTTTAAATCGGTTAAAAATTTAGACACGATAGATTAAAGGTGATATAATAATAAATTAGCGATTTGTATTATTATAGTTTCATCTCATTTAAAAAATACTTTATAATGAACGGTGACCTTTTGTCAAAGGTTCAAAAGTTCTAAACCTTTAAATTGCCATTTCTTAACACCCGATGTTTACTCAATTATTCCTGAGTTATCATTACATTTTGTATTCATTCAGATTTATGGAATGACAATAAATCTTGTATTGAAAAATTGCCATATTCATTCCTTAATCCAATATTATTGAAAGTAATAACAATTTTGAGATAAATTATCATGGAATTTATCATGGAAGATAGCTGCTAGAAAATCTTAAAGTCATTTCTATACAGCTATTTAGCGCTAGACAGTGATGTACAGTCTTAACGGCTACTAAGGAACTATTTCACAGCGTTATCAGTGAAACTATCAGAGTCAAACGCGTTATCACTAGAAAGATAAAGGACTAGCAATTTGGTCTTGACTTTGAACCTTTTCCAGAGAAATACACAGATTAACGAAAATCAAGGATATACTTGAAAAGTGCCTTAGATAATCCTCATCGTAGGTCTGTTACTTAGTAATCAACCATGGTTTTCTTCCACTGTTGTCAACCAAAACAGCAGAAAGGCCCTTTGTCCTGAAATGTTTCAGATAACTTTTTACCCAGCGAAGAATAAAAAGTACCACTCGTGGTAGAGCATATCATCCAAGAGAATAAAAGTATAAGTCACAAATGCCTATTTAATATTAGAGTAATTTCCATAGTGTATTTTTTAAAATTATTTAGTTGTTTTTTATACACAGGGTGTAACTGAAATACACCGACAAACTTCAGGAGATTGTTCCTGGGGTAAAAAAACAAAAAAGTTCCTATAAATGTACGTCCTGAAATGCATAGTTTTCCGTCTGTTCATCTGTTGTACATAGTAAAGAAAATTTACCTGTGATGATGTTTTATTTGCCAGATTTAAATGGATATAGATTGTGGTGAAGTCCTTCTGTCCTAACTGCGTTGCGGTGATTACAAATTATCTCGATAAATGATTACTCCCGACGCGATATTGTTTTAGGCAAGTTCGAATATTACTTACAGTACTTCCAGTAAATCGACAACTACTTTATGCCCCTCCAATTCGAGTGGAATTAATCTTCTCCAACTCAATCTTCCTTGTTGTGACTACAAATGCAATGTCGAGCCAAGATGCTTACGCCGCGCGTGTGAGTTGATATCAACGTGAAGGGAATTCAATTTCAAATTTCATTACATAGTTTTATTTGTAGGCAATATTACAAGAACATTGGAACAAATACGTCCACCCCTCCAGATATAATTTAGTAAATTATTACTCTATTTTGGCAGTAAAGTGACAAGTAATATTTTTATTCAACATCTAAAACTGATGATTCTATGTTTTACTTACCAAAATTACACTCATAAGTAAATTTTGCAATATCGATTATTTATTATTACGACCACAGACTTCTCCAACCCCTCGTGTTTCGTCTATTCGGTACAATTCCTACATTAAAAGGCCAGGTTACATGTAAACCATTAATTCGTATATTATTGAGTGTTTATTTTGTCAAACAATTAACAAAAATGTCTGTTTCAATATAGTCTTCTTGTAGAAAATGACCTAGTCCATGCGGTATGTGTGAGTTGGAGTTTGAAAATCCACAAGGAATGGTAATAGACCACCAGGAAACTAAAAATACGTTTTCATGTTATTCAAACAAGCACAAATACCATTTTCTTGGATTGTGTTACTAATTTGGTAGTTAAAGTATCATATCAAATGATTAGCATTGGGATGGGACGGGGTGGAGCAAACGGAATCGGACTATTAAAAAAACCTTTTAAAAAGGTTTTCACTTGATATGTCATCAAGTCATCTGACGTCACACAAAATTTTTACCAATACAAAACTGAAATACAACAAAGAATACGTTTAAAATATTTACGCGATGTTGATTTAATTATCGTGGACCAGACGGAAGATCCAGTTCGGAACTTATCCCATCTCACGGCTGAGATCTAAAACTGGATTAGGAGAGATTAATGATCATAGCTCGCCGAACACTAAATTAAACTCGTACTTAAAAGTCTTGTCGTGCCCCCTTGTTAATTAAATATTTTAATTGAAAAAAGAAATACATATAGGCTAGTAATAAGACAGAAAGAAACAGGAAATGGTGGTTCTAAAATTCGCTCGAAAGTCAAAAAATACTTAATTCAAATTGAAAACATTCAGTGAATGATTCCTATATAAAAGATTATCATAATATGAATGACCTTTTTATCCACTCTAATTGGCTGAGCATTAGCGAAGCCTATCACTCGAGGGGATGGAAAACTTACGTTTCTGTCTGTCTGTCTGCCAGGACGATATCTCGGGAACGATCAAAACTATACTCACTTTTACGTTTGGATTGTACTAAACGTACTTCCTCCATGTTGGCTGCTTGGATAAAATAAATTCTTTTATGCCGATACCTCTCAATGATAAATCGAGTTCGCTGGATGCATTGACGTCAAACGGACCAGAATTGATAAGAAATGATCAAAGCCACCTCTATCACAGAGCCGTCTGTTGCAGACGCCTAGTGTCTGAGGGCAGGTTTCGATACTGTTATCTCTTGAATTGTTATTAATTAATACACTTTCCTTTAATTAGGTTAATTTAATTCTTTTATTAGGTATCTCAAAACGATATGCCTGAGTTTATACAATATTTAATTATCAAAGTACGAACAGGCATTGTTGAAATTCGACGAATTTTGAGGAAAGCAGATCTTTGATTACGATATCGAAACTCAACTTGTGTAATTATAAGCAATGAACACTGATAGTAAGTAAGAGATACAGATTTTGATTTGAGTGTGGCTTTATGTAAAATTTTAATCAAATGTAAGAAAGTTTTTCGTTTCAGGGTTTTTAGGATCGGCAGGCGTAGTAGAATATTGTTGAAAGGAGGAGATGTAAGGAGAGTGTGGGAAGTATCCATGTACCACTTATATTGGGGTTCGCTTCAAATAATGGCTTATTTAAGGTAAATGCATAGAAAGACTTTTAAATAATTTATTAAACACTACACTGATGAAATTTTGAAGTGTATTAATTTACTGATATTGTTTATATAAGGTGACCATTATGAAATGTTCTGGCAGGTAAAACGTAACATCTTTTTTAAAGAAGAGGGCGATCCCCTTCTAAGCCTTATCAGGCCTGACCTCATGGGCCTGTGTAGGGATCATATCAAACAGAATAAGGAAAAGAGTCGATACATTACAAGGTCGATCGTGCTGATAAACATTGCTAAGGTCACAGTCATGCTGAGTACCAAACCTGGATTTAAGCCTAAGGCATATGCTATTCATTATCTGTACCAAATTTGAATAATACCGTTCAGTAGTAGGAGTTACTTGATACACTGTAGTCCTATAAGGAATTTACCCCTTGGATCATATTTTTTATTTCAGATATATTTAAAATATGGTTACGCAAAACATTCGTGACGAAACTAACATTTCAAGTAATCACTTCAAATTTTAGCTTATTGATGTAATTTAAGTAAATATCTCAAACAAACCTTTGCCTTTTTACAGTTTAAGAGTAATTTATGTAACGTGGAGTCATAACAGTTTTAAAACCGAGTTTGATATTTTCCACTTTTAGATAATATCTGCAATTTTTAATGTTTTAAATTCTTGTACCAGCTGGTAATTTTGGCACTATTCACTTTGGTCACTCAGCACCATACATCTGACAGTGCAAACAAAAGAACAGACAATTGTTCGCTGTGAAGCGTTAAATCCACGCGTCCACTGATGAGCAATGACCGCCTACTGAAGATTTATTGTCGACTGATATTGCTGTCACACGCCCGTGTCATGGCCGATTTACTGCGGTGTAAATATTGTGACGACGTTTGTAAACACATCAGAGAGGGTGCGTGTGACAATGTGACGCAAACAGCAATGCGTCCTGGTGTTGCGCCGGGGAAATCGCAGCACAGAGTTGGTGGGTGAAGTATGGCGGGAGCTTTCTCAATAGCTCTAAATAAACAGCCAGTAAAACTGCAACTCTAGAATTTGATTACATAGGTAACTATAACGGTAAGGACTCGATTATATTACAATCGCCTGTTTTAATGCATCATTTGAATTATAATTACTTTATTTGATATTTAAATTTTAAAAGTGGTAAAATATTACTAAATATCGACGTCATCATCAATTAATATAAAAACTTCAATGCATCATCATTTTTTGAGGACCAACATAGAGGCTATCTCAACACCTACTGTCATATTTTGTTCACCCTTAGAACGTATAACTGTAAGCCTTACACACCGATTTCCGTTTTTTTCATTATGCTACCCTTTTTTAAGCAGAGATGACCTTCAAAAGGTACTGGCGTCCCAGTTATGTGGGATCTTTACCCACTAAACCACTCTGCTGCCATGTCCTTTCGTAGCGTACAGTGCCTGGACCCTAGGACCACTGACCGTAGAGGAAGCTCTGAAATATAACTAAAAACATAGCCAATTAAGGTACAGTAGTTAACTTATACTAATTCACATTTAAGGGGATAAGACAGTTACGTCACTGTTTGGGTTCGTGGCTCACTTCGATGGTAGTTTTTACGGAGGGTCGTCCAAGAGGGTGGTTGGGCGTCGCCTGTAGTTGTCTGGGCCTCCGTATTCCGCTGCGATGGTCGCTATCTGTGGATGTTCTGAAGCTGCTGCTGTCTCGAAGAACTTTCTTGCAAATTTTTCTAGGATTTTGGCCTGTAAGGAGTTTCGAGTCGTTTCATTGCAAACAAACAACGGCTGCCTCTTGATGAAACGAAGAGCCTTGATCTGGATTATCTAGAGGAACGATTAGATCAGCTACATGTGGCCCACCAAGCTGTGAAAGCATAAATAGTAACCGATTGTGGCAGCAGCTTTTAGTCATTAGACCACTTTTAGTCAGTTTCCAAGATATATAAACATGGCAGAGTCAAAAGCTGCATTTTTTGAAAGCTAGTCCGCACGACTCTCTAAAATTAATGTTTAGCGATTGTTCTGATCGCTTTCTGTTGAAGTTTGAAAACTCTCAAAATTCGATTGTTTCAACAAGGACTGCATTTTTTCAATTGTTGTTTAAAATATGATTATTAATTATTTATATATACATCCGATTGTGGATGTTAATTATCTTTTCAGCTGATCTATTGTCGTTAGAGATTGTTCTGAAGTAATCTTTGCCGTAGTTATCCTGGCTAAGTTATATACGGAAGCCAAAAAGTATAGAGCCAAAAACGAGCCCTAAGATAAGGGTAATGTTCAACAACACTTCTCTGTAAAAGGGTCTTCACAAAAGTGAACATAGTGATTTTATGACTTAGACCTTTCTAAACAGGATTTGACTATATCGTATCAGAGAGGGTGAACCTGAAGGCAGCAACTCAAAACCCTTGAAGAAATATTTGAATCATAACAGTTTTATTTTTATGAGAAACTCAACAAACAGATTTCCACAAGCCAACTTCATCCTGAGTTCTCTGAGTACATTGGTCTTAGTAAAAAGGTTATCTTAATCTGAAATATCATCTTTTCTTTATCAAAAATTTTAATATCTGATCGGATGTTGAGTTTCAGTGGACAAGACCTTAAAGGGATACTGTTTCACTTAAAAGGTAATAAAATACTAACAATTACAACCTTCATTAAAAGTTTTGGATTAGATTGTGTTGAACGGAGTCTAACATGTAATTCACATCCAATTATTATTATAGTGGCATATACCAAATTATATTTCAGGATATTAAAACATAAACAAAAAATCACACTGATTTATCGTCCTTAATATTCTTCTTCTGCAGGAAACACTAGTAATGCTTAGTACCAGTAAAATATGACTATTGACTTGCAGGATTAGAGTCTGTGTCTGTGTTCATAATTTACGCTACATATAAAAGAACACTGACATTTACATTGATAGGAATGTCGATATTGTATCATCACCGGCAAATAACGTTTATAAGGGCTCATCAGTCAGTGGCGTAACTGTTTCCACTCCCGCCCTTCTGTCCTCCAAATTAACTCTTCCTTATTACATCCTTGATGCAGCAATTTACTCGATTTATGTAATATTAGAGTGTCATAAAACACGTTTAACATAGTATGAATCTATTGGTACACTATTTTATTGCTACCAAATTGTTGCTTTGCGGTACAAAAAAATAGGGCAGCCATTCATTATTTATGTCCATATCAAACACATAGAAATAAACCATAACTTTATTCATTTTTATTTTTAAAGATTTATTATTCAGTGGTTATATCTTATTATAATTTATAATATTAAAGGTTTTAATAATGGCGAATATTACAAAAATTAATCAATTAGAAAGTGTTAGTGTTTGTTAAACTAGCAAAACATTATTTCATTCCATGCTTTTATTACCACGATTTATTTTATTCAGCAAGATTCTTACAGTATTACATACTTTATCTTTGATTTTAAACCATTATTAGATGTCTTCAGAATAAAAATTATTTTAAACTAATATTTAGGTAGAACACATTTTTGGGGAGGGGTTCCAGTACGGACAACTCGTTTATTTAATTATAATTAGTTTTAGAAGAGTATACTTTTACATTTAAGATTGAATACCAATAAGAACAATTTGCAAATATGGCTTAGAGGCCTTGCTTTCCAAACGTAAACATCTTTGGACTGGTTTGGAAAGGATTTTGAGGAGAAAAAGAATATTGAAGGATAGGCCCGTTTCGCGTTTCTAGCCAAAGCTTGGCGTTTGCAGTTATTTTCATAGTGGACTACTTCATAATCCAGTGTAATTGACTTAAATAAATCTTAAAACTTCTTAAATTATAACTTTAATTGTGCAGCATTTGACAATTTATTGAACGTTAACAAGAAAATACTCACATACATTTGTTTAATTGAAGAAATCTAATTGGCTATTTGAATAGGAATTTCCTGCAACGTTAAGAAAAGTTCACATTTGGTTCGCATCAACCTTTTCCTCCTACACTTTTTATTACATGTCCTACACCCTCAATTTACAGAATAAAATTGACCTAATCTCTTCAAACGCCTAAGTTATTTTATGGTTCGGTTGTTTGAAAGAGTACCAACCAAGTACAACTACATCCATTGGTTTAGGTTCTAGAACTTCACTGAAACAGCTCAGACGAGCGAAGTATATTTATTAAAAAGACCCGCTTACACTGATAAAATATCATTTTCGCATTTAAATAAAATTAACATTGATATTCAATAAAAAATAATCAACCGTACCTGTAATATCTTTAATTTATTATAAAAAATTGTCATTTTGACCCTGAAAAAGTACACACGTTACAACTAATCCACATTATTAATAACTTTTTATTTTTTTACGGGGGTTATTGATACCTAAAAAAATTATTATATGTAAATATATATATATTCGGTTTGGTATAAACCGAAAGCTCTTAAGCTCTAGATGTGCCTTTTGTGGATTTGGAATACAACCCACTATAGATCTCTGACCCACGGGCTTCCAAATTGACATTGTTTATCTTACAAAAGAAATTTTTATTGGTTTAAAAGAGCAAATTACTAAAACACACCTGTTACTCTCAAGCGGTTATTTTAAATCCAATAACCAAGTTAATATTAGCTGATTGTTACTATACTAACATATACTAACTAACTTTATATCGGTTTATTTCTTGACGGTTGTTACATTTGTACATTATTAAAATATGTTTTACACCTATAAAAGTTTGTGCATGTTGATATTATACTTTGTTTTTGTTCCATGAATGGCGTATATTGTTTATAATGTTTGTTATGATATTTGGCTGGTTTTTTCTTAGGTAATAAAATATCAGTTCTGGCCTAAAAAAGACAAATAATCAGAGACCTGTTATGCATTTGCTAAATTTATTTGTACTTTATTCTTTGTTTAAAGTTTGTTATTGATGATAGAAGGTTTGAAAGGATAACAGGATTTCGGACATTTGTCATCGTTATAGGTTATAAAACGTTGTGTTATACCTTTTATAACCTGTAAAGTTTGGCAAATGTACTTTTTTGTTTCGTTTGGATGTGGTATAATGTATAATCAAATATAATGTAAGTATCATTGTAATTACTCTTAAATTGTTTGTAATTTTTAGCAGTTCAGTGACTAAGTTATTTTATTTTCATAACTGGAACACTTAACAGCCTATGCCTTTGTGATTGCTCCAAAATGTCTTGAATTTTTAATTTATACAAATAAAATTGTAAGTAAGATATCTAAGAAAAGGAATTTATAACATATATTGGTGTACTTATGCTATCGTTGAACTGGGTTTTGCTTATTTGCTAAGTTTAACGTTAAGGATTAAAGTACAAAACATATGAAAACTGTATTGTGTCCTTATAGAAATAGTTATGTCATTGCGTTTTGAGAAATAAAGAAATCTGATTTGACTTCTCTTGTACATTACTCACGCAATGCATCAACAAATCTTTGATTTAAAGAAATAGTTAATTGTTAATTGTTTGGAAGCTAATCAATCGATATCATTGTAACGTTCATAAATTCTTTCAAAAACAACTAAAGGCATGAACCATCGCTTTCCTATGACTAGAACTGTACGCAGGCAACTGTATTTTCTCTGTACGATTAAGTAAAAAAACTATTCTCAGTTATACGTTCAGAGAGATTACAATTCATCATTATTTTTACCGTGCCGCAGTAATGTGATACATTGCATATGTAGATTTTGTTATTTGATATTTATTGTTTATTAAATCAATCGATTTTATTAAAAGGTCACATTTGACTGGAACTGTATTTTCTGTGTACGATTAACAAACTACCCATAGATATAAGTCCATAGAGGATTACAATTCATCATTATTGTTACCGTGCCGCATTAACATGATAAATTGTATCGGTGGATCTTACTCTTTGAGATTTATTAATTATTAAAAGTGATTTCTATAAAATTAAAATAATTAGTTTGCTCAGTGACGGATAATGAGATATAGGTAGCAGTTTCTCGGTAGAGAGATAATCCATGTCCTGTTTCAGATATTTTTAGCCCCCTGACTCTAATTTACATAACGTACTCTGATCGTAAAAGGCAGAGGGTATATTAGGGGTTAAAATGGCTTTGCTATTGACAGGACATGAATAAATTTTACCTTACAACACCCCCCGCCACCCACACACGTTATCACCCCAGCCCTTCACATCCAAGCGTTTGGCTGTAAAGAAAGAACTACTTTGGTTAAATATTCTTTTATTTTACCTTTTATTTTCTTATACTTAATATATTGATTATTTTTAGGCAATTACAACTTATAAAATTTAAATGGATAGTCAATTGATTGTTAACAGGTTTCCTAATCAGTTTACGTCTTATCCCAGCTTTAAGACGCTAAGAGCTTTTTATCTCGAGTTATCGTACAGACGGACAGACGGACTGTCCCTTGACCTATTGACCTTGAAATTAATAGAGTTCTTCCTTGGACCAAGCGGAACCTATGTAAGAAGTTTCAATCTCTAGGACATTTTTATCAAATGTTACAGCATAGACAGACAGACAGACAGACTCTTTGTTCTTTGACTTTTTGAACCCCAAGCGTTCTTCTATGAGTGATGTGAAAGTCATACTCCAAGATCCAAATCTCTCGACTCTTTATAGTAGGCACTAGCTGTTACCCGCGGTTTCGCACGCAATCTTACCCAACTGAAGTCCTTACATTACTTATTAAAATCAATTAATTATGATGGAAGTCCTATAAAAATTTTAAAACGTAAGTAGCCATACATCAGGTAAATATTATTTAAGTTCGTGGTAAATAGTATCAGAGTTTAACTTAATTATTATATAAGTTTGGCATGTGTAGGAGCATTTATGGTTCTAATTAATTATGTATAACGTCACAGCTAATTCTACCTTGTCATCACGATCTTCAACACAAGTCTCGGATCACACAGGTCTCGGTAACTTAATTCGGTCAAAAAGCGTATATTTCCAATCCTTGTCATATATTTCAGGTCTAAGATATATCCAGTACCATAAGAGAGTTTGCCTAATTGTTCTGACGAAGAAAGTGTATATATATATACACTTACGTAGGACCGAGATGCCTACTTTGGTTAAAAAGTCCCTAATTAAGACCGTTTAAATTCACTTCTTACTGTCACAATTTAGCATGCCATATTTCCTCGATCAAAATGCTATACACTTTCGATTATCTAGTTCTCGGTAATCTATTTTGGTCAAGCTCGTATTGACATAGTTGAGTGTTCCTTGTCCTGATGAAGAAAATACACACATAGGTAGGACTGAAAAGCCTATTAAGACCTAGGGGGAAGTCCTACCTACTTCTCATGTACTGTCGGTATAAGGTGGAAATCCTTATTAAGGTAATGCAACATTCTAAAATAATCGTAATTAAAGTTTTGCGTTGTACCAGTCTTGCTTTTTAGGCTGTAGCCAGGGAAATAATGAATCGTTGAGGAATGTTAGTATTCATTTCTCTGTTTTCCATAAGGCACTGTTAAAATGCAATATCACAATGTCAAGGAAGCCCCCCAGTTTAAAGTCACTTATGTGAAAACAGTCATAACTTTGTTCATTAAGGTTAGTTTTATAATAGTATTTAATGCATTATATGATTTTAATTCGACACTGGCGCAATCTGGACTAAATTTATAATTAATGTTTTATTTACTATCTGCATTACACTACCGATCAAGCACTGTTTAATTATTATTGATAAAATTGAAATATAAACAGATGTTTTAGAAAGTTTTTCGAACTAAAGCTGTCAAAAGCTATTTAGTGCCAGTTTAATTTGAATTATAAAACGTAAAAACTGCAATTTTTTCTGAATTCCAAATTATTCCAGATAACTTTTCTTAACATTTTCTTTATAAAATCCTTCCTCGGATTTCAATGAACATTTTACAAAAAGAATAAACCGAATTGGTCCAACTGTTCTCGAGATTTGCGCTTACCAACACATTTTGCGAATCATTTTTATTTATAAGAACTATCGCACAAACGGTCCGATGAACAGACTATCGGTGAAAGCCCTATCGCGTCCTTAATATAATGAACAATTATTATCTCATACTGCAGTTCAATACTGCACAAATTCGTAAGCTGCTTAAATGATTGGCTGATGTAGTCAATAGGTTTAATAGCGGGCAGCAGTCGGTCCTTTGACAACTTTCAAGAGGCTTACCTCTCATTTAGTACTATTGGAGCCACAAGTACTTCCCACAATGGCCATTGATCAGTATCATTTCGGGCGCCCGCATAATACTGTTGGTCTAATACTGCTCTGGAGTTGAACTACTGATGACGAGAATTGGAATTTAGTGGTTTTATTTAACTTCTGTGTTAAATTGTACTTGTTCACGGTCAGTAGATCAATCACAAAATTTGTAAAATCGATTATGAGGGTCATTTGGCCGAATAATTATAATCCAAGTAGTAATGAGAAAGAAAAATTATAATTATGTCCGTCGTTTCTGTCAGTTGAACTGCGCTTTTAAGTGGATAATCAAATTGTATTAGTTATAAATTCAATGTAGACAATGTTCTGTTTGGAATAATGCCACAGATTGAATTACATAAAACTATGATGAATAATAAGTAATAACAATAAAAATCAGAAACATTAAATTTTTAAACATAAATGTCATTATGTTTATGGATTACCATCCAGGTTTTCTTGAAATCGATCGCCAGCCGCTCTATTTTCTGTAAAGGTCGAATAGGGAATGTAACAAAAATATTAAAAATATAAAATAGTGCTTTGTCTGGCAAATTATGAATTTTTAGCTTTACACACTTAAAACCAACCGTCAGACTATAAATTTAAAATCAGTGTCAGCAAGCTTTGTATATGTATACCCTTGAAGAGGAGAATTTTAGTCAATACATCTAGTTGTGTGAGAATGATTTCATTCCATCTATTTGTCTGAGGCTGGTAGCTATATTAATGTGTCTGACAGCCCGTTATAAATGTATCATACTATGAAAAAAATAATCTGAGAAAAATATTGTATCATAGTTTAACCCTACACTCCCATCTCGACCTCCACTGAAATCAGTACAGTTGACGATCGATAAAAAAAAAAATACTTCCTCTATCGATTTGAAGAAAAAAAAAACTAGATTCTGTTGTTGTCCGTGGCGAATCGACCCTCAGCTTCTAGACCATTATAACATTTTTATAATAAAGCCTATACTAGTAAAGATTCATTTTCAACGTTTTGAAATTTTAATTTTTATATAAGTGGTTTAATAGATTGAAACGACTTAATTAAATATCCATTTTCCGAAATGTAGAGAGTGTTTCTTGAACTCCTAGTGAAATTCGGAGCGTGTGTACATTTAACAATATTCCATATGTGACTGCCTAACTACGCGCATTAAACTAACCACAGAGTTGATTTGAACCGACCGCGACAATAAATCAACTGAAGCGGCCATTTGTCACCTGAGGACGTGCGTGTTGTGTGTTTAGCGTTTCAGCATAAGTAAATGAAGTCTACCTTGTCTGCATAATAAAATATCTGTAAATAAAAATTATCAAACCAGAGTTACAGGATAGTATCTGACAGGTAATTTGCACTGTACAAGCACACGTAAGAAAGAAATCGATCGTCAGCTGATTTTGGTAGAGGTCATAAAGGAATAGAATCAAAGGGATTAACGTATGCAACGATAATTGGTTTCTATCTTGGTTCATTTAAAACCCGACAAAGAGGATGAAATTTGGAAATTTAATGCGTATGTGAGGTATTTTACGGTTGCTTTTAAATGTGTGAAGCTTATTTATTTATTCTTCAACGGAATTAGATCAGTAGTACAATTAAATAAGCTAAAAAGGTTATTAACGAGTATAGTCTAAACACTAACAAGATTTACTTATTATTATATAACCAAAAGTGTTAAGAATAAATAATCAACAAAACAATGAACGTCTAAGAAATATAATTTAATTAACAAACAATCAGCGATACAGTAAAATATGAAAATGAGCAACAGTAATACATTGTTGAAAAAAATTATAATAAGAGATTTTTGAGCAATGTGTAAGGTATCAACATTTTATATTTATTAATACAATATCCCCATGCGGAAATATATCAGTAGAAATAACAGTAATTATACACAAGTAAACTTCGATTTAAATACTCTTGGATGATAAAAATAAAAATGCTCTAAAGGGTCAAAATGGTTGTGCTATTGACAGCTCATGAATAACACTTGTTCAACTACCCCGCCACACTCACCCTCACCTACCCTCGGTGGTACCACTCTACAAACTCACCCGATTGCCTGCTAAATGAGAACCATTTTGTTTTGGTCTTCTATTATTTGCATTTTATTGGTTTGAATATTACAAAACATGCACGTAGAATATTTTATAAGGTACAATTACACGTCACAGCACAGTACATCTAATTAGGCGTGCTCAAGTACTGGCAGGACAATTACGAAAATTAAATATTTACTATGATTCAATTTTTTTTGTTCAAGAAAAATGAAGGTCAAAAGAGGTCTTAAAGAAACGAAGTAGACTTTTATGTTTATTGTTGTCCTGAGTATTAAATCATGTTTAATTTTAGAAATTTGAGATTTATTTTTTGAGTTTTTTTTGTGCAATAGACGGGTTTTATTATAATATTCAACATTCAACGTTAGTAAATTTTGCAAGTTAGGCTGTACTTAATTTGTTAATATTTAATGTATATTTTACATAAATTTCCAATATATTGACAGGTAAAAGATATATCTAAACGTCCACATATGCCCAAAAGTCTTCTTCTCGCAAAAAACCTGTGCAGGTCATAAACATGGTGTGTTCGAACTGATACACAGGAATTATTCAGGAACAGCATAGTATTTTTCATGGTTTCCATGTAAAATTATTTTAATAGTAGTTATGATGAGGTCTGTTAGTATAGAAAATAATATTTAAACTGTTCATACAAGTTACCGTATAAATAAACCGGAAAGATATAATGAACACGTATCTAGATATAAAGATATCATTTTTAGTTCTTTCGACATCGTTATGGGTTATTCAGAGAAATATGCTAACTTGTATGCGCTTCATGGTAAAAATAACACTTAATTAATAATAAAATGATACACTTCTCGTAAGGCTGAGATAAAATTATGGGGGGTAAAAGTGCATGAGGTTTAACATTGTTTTTATAGGAAATAACTGAAGGTAGTTTATCTATAACCGGCCATTAACAAGCATAGTAGTATGGCGAGAAAGTAGTTCAATACTGATATAAAGTACATCAATCTGGTCGGATATGCTTTATCACTCACAGAACTTCTCAGTCGGATTCCTTACCTTTCTAAGAGTAATCGTTATTTTCCACTCAAATTCTCACTCCGATGCCTTATATTACTAAGAATATGCGTTATATCTTACTCAAATTCTCAGTCTGATTCTTTATCTTTCTAAAAATGCGCGTTATCTTTCACTCAGTTTCTGACAACCAGTTCTCCCACTGTATCCCATCATTCAAATACGCCAATTCTAAATTCATCCCGAACATTTTTTATAACTTATGAAGTGTTTTTTTATTCACACTCAACGGTGTCGATCAGATCTTATTTAATAAATACTAGTTCTCGTAATTTAAGCTGTATTTAATGCTTCACATTGAACCATAAGCTTAAAACAATTAATTTACTCAGTATACTGACAGTTTTGTGATTTAAAATCTTTTTTAAATTATGAAAACATTGTTTTAACTTAACACATTATATATCAAATTTAAGAGGAGAACACACAGTTTTAGAAAATATTTTTATGATGAAATAATTATTTGAACAAAATTATAAATTAAACAAAATTATGGAAAAAAATAATATTTGAAAAATTGTAATTGTACAAACGTTTTATTTTTCAACCACCTAATGTTCTATAAATGTGTTTTTGATATAACATAACGTAAGTACTAATAGAAGGCCTATCATAATCATACTCAGCATCATTCACGTCTTGATCATTAGGCCTAATCTCAAAATCTGGATCAGGATCATTGTTTGTTGAGAAAACTCACCCTACGAACCAGAATCATAAATTTGACCCAAGATTATTTCAAACCGAATCGCTGATAATCTTTTATTTTCATTAAAATACAATAATCCTCCTCCAAATCATGCTCAGAATCTGACATCATATCACGTGCCATTATTTTGTTTAAACGATTACTCATTTTATACACAATGATAAAGAAAAATATAACTTTTATCACTAAGAAACCAATCAAATTAAACTAAACCATCACTAAACCAACATTTATCACTTTATTCAGTAACATTGGAACTTTCTTTATAAATAACAATACTCGCATCACTGCGTCGTCAGTCGGATACGTAACTAAGCAGTTTTGCAATAGTTGAATATACTATTTTTACAGCTGCAAAACTGTTAACTTTTTATTGGATTGTACAGTAAAATAAATAGACATACCAGTTGTTGTTATTTGAGTTTTAACATTTTATTTAATATGACAGTGCTGATGGCCGAACGGTCTAAGATGTTGGACTTTCAGTCTGAGTTAGAGATAGCGCAGGTTAGAATCATGTCTGTAACCGTTGCACTTTTTATCAGTACCATCGACCTTGCACTGCATCGACTCCCCCTTATTTTGCTTGATAAGATCCTCGCAAAGGCTAAAGGTCCATGAGGACGGGCAGAATAAGGGTTAAAAATGATCGGCTTCTCCTTAAATAAATATGCTCGTAACATTCTTTAGGCCTTATCGCCTATTTTATTCTCGACATCAGTTTGATCACTGAGAACTCATTTTTTTTGAAAAATTTGTACCCCATTTTTCTGTATTCCACTTCAAACCTTTTCATTTCTAAATACAATGCAAATTTAACATAATAAATTTTATTTTAACCTTTTTAATTGTAACACAAACTTGTGTTGTAATTAACCAAGTATGTATACTTTGAATTAAATAGCCAAATTCCCAATAATGAAAAATTTTCAAAGAACCGCACTTACTACGTGGTCACATGTCCAGTTTCCTCCTTTCTTCGCCTAATGATTCTTTTTCAAGCCTTCATGTTATCGAATAAGGCAGTGTGAATGTTAGGTCGTACGGAAAATTTTAGTAAAACTCAGCCTTTATGAGTTCTCAGAATTTTACCTCCAAGTAGCTGGTCTACTGGATCACGCCTTTAACCCTATTGAATATAATACAGACAACAGTTACATGTAATAGGTATTCCTAGTACCGTAACAGTAATATCAGTATTTATACTTAAGATGTGACTTTAAAAACACCACTGCCAGGATCATTTACGAGTTTATCCAACTTAGCTACTTACGGACAAGTTTTGCCCCTCTAGTTAGGGAACTTAATAGTTAGTAGCTTACTTATTAGCTTACATGTTTATTAGTCTCTATCGTAACTTGTAAACGGCGTGCAATCACGATTTTAGTAAGGAACAAGACTGACCAAAAGGTTGTTGGTAGTAAAATTGAGTATCTCTTGCAAATAAAAAGGCACCTGAAAAAAATATACCTCTATTACGTATAACTATTGATAGTACAATAAATCGATATAATGTGTTAATAGGAGTACAAAATCTGAAATATTGTAGCGAGTATTATATTTTAATTTTTAATAAACATGACATTTCCTTTTTAAGTTTCCTGTTAATGTTTACTAGATATCCTTTTCATTGATTGAAAACTGTAGTAATTAATTTGGGATTGGAATACTAATATATCAGCAACTTAATCGTTAAAGTACGTAATGGTTAAAAGTTAGTATTAAATAATCTGGCATTTAATCTTTGTAAATTTTTGTATGATTTTCGACTTTTAATTTTCCTTTCATGCAGCATAATTAATGTAAGATCAATAATTATTCATAGGTTTATCCCATGTATTAAAACACGGAATAAAACACACACGTGCCTTAATTACATTGGAATAATTTATTGTAATTCAATTTATATTTAATCAATTGTCTTTTCTTAAAACGAATTTATAATAATAATAAAACTGAAGAATGCCTATAAAACTATTTTATAAATTATCTACCAATAATTCATGTTATCTACATATTATTTTAAACGATAAGAACGCAGGTATATACCGGAAGCAATTCCAAGTTCTGCTCACCCTCCCTCTGCTGTCCACAGCTGGGTATTATCGCTTATCCTGGATCAGCTCATGAATAATTAATTAGCTTGAAATAATACAATGTTCTAATTCAAATACGTTACTATAATCTCGTTAAGTATAAAACAATCACAGTTAAATAACATAGAATGATTACGTTTTACATGGATAACTCACAACATCTGTATTGATCATGATTAATGACGTAGAGATTACAAGCGTCCGTACGTCAGTCATTGTTTATGATGTTATTGTTGACCATAAGGAGCCTAATTTCGTCTATGATAGTCAAACAAGTTTACAAAGAGAGTAACGAATATTTAAATACTAGTAGGTACCATTACGAATACGAAGCGTGACATATATAAATCTTTGTCTTTCCCTTATAAATTATACTACTGATAAATTTGTTTTATCACTATATATATTTAGATTTAAAATCTGTTAGGAGGGGATATCAGACTTTAGACAAAAGAACTGATTTAATTCAAATTGTTGTGCTTCAAACAATTTACAAAGATCTACAATTATTGATAGTTGCTATTGAATTAAGGCCGTGATATTGAACTTTAAATAAGCATGTACTTATTCCTGCAACACTGAACATTTTTAATAAGATAATATTTTTAATACTATCGATTCGATAGTAATATAAGTTTATTTTGCACGCATAGATAGTGTTTTGCCTAGGATGGGATATCTTTAATTTACCGTTTTTTAAAATAAGCAAATGAGTTAACGCAAAATTTTACACATTTCGTATATACAATTTTTAGATTTATAGAATGTTTCGACCTATTGGCTGAGCATAAGCAAAGTCTGTCACTCGAGAGCCCGGGAAATTTTCACTTCTGTGTGTTTGTCTGTTTGCTCGATAAATCGAAAACTATCTGATATGTTGACATGAAATAATAAATTTGATTTAAAACTAGATAATTTAGACATACTAACTGCTATGGGGAGTTAAGTTCCTTGGTTTAGAGAACGGTTCAAAATTAAGTGTTATGGTTTAAGTAATATTAGGAAACACTAACAAAGGTGACTGCCGTTATTCATCGATACTAATGACAGAAAGAAATGCACTAATAATGTACATTTAACATACTTCTAAAACATCCAATTAATAACAAGATAGTATTTATTTTGAACTAATATTAAATTATGTTTTACACATGGAATAAACTTATCTTTGTCCTGAATTGGGTGTTTAAGATTACGAGTAAATCAAATAACCCCATGGCAACCGCAGATTTCATAAAATTAATATTTACTACAATTAGACTTCTAGAATTATTGGATGTATTGGTTGAGCGTTATCGAAGCCTATAACTTGAAGGACAGGAAAAATGTCATTTCTGTATGTCTGTCCGCACGATATCCCGATAACTGATATCTAGATTTGAAATTTTGCATGAAGATTAATAGGGAGAACATGTATATGGGGAATATAATTCGATGATGGCATATATCACTTTATGGAATTTGTACTTCTGAGAATGAATCAGTTCACAATTATGTACACATGATCCACTTCCCATTTGAAAAATTCTAGCCAAATCCAAGATGGCTGCCGCTGTCACCATAGCTTCAGCTTCCACCTACAAATATCAGATATCAGACGCAATTCTGATTCCCTGCACAGTTCGACTTTTAGATTGGTGTTTCCACTTTTTGCCACAACCTGTAGATTTAATTCACTCCGGAGGTTGTGGATGTGACCTTTTTGTCCTCTTAGGACCAGAAGCTGGAAATTGCACTTAGTCATAAAAGGATCTTTGCGATGTTTCCGGAGTGACAGGATATTTCGAATGGGTAACGTTGGGCTAGGGGCCGCCTTCTGTCATAAGGATGAGGATTTTGGCCATTAATCTCAGTAATGTCTCCTTGGAAGAAGGAAAAACCAGCTCTGTACAGAGCAGCCTCTCCAGTCAAAGTTGGCAGGAGGTGACAAGCCCTTAATTTTAGGCTGCAAGCCCTTAATACATAAGGAACCCTTAAAACATAGAGCGCCCAACAACTGTCATCTCCCACTAGTAGACTAGAACTACCTATATACCCTTGCACCACAATTTCTCGATGGCGATTTTTCGCTCCAGGACATTTATAACGTTGTAAATGACACCTAGATTTTAGTTCTAGTAAGTGTATGCTCAAGTGGAAAGTATAAACTTGCCAGAAGTGAACCCTCCTGGGAGACAAGAGTGGCTCCCTTAGTATTTAAGGATTTTGTAAGCCTAAACAAAGGGAATACCGCTCATTATCCGCTTGGATTTGAAGAGGCTGGCACAAGGCTTGCCTCCCTTTTTTTCTCAAGAAAACATGACCGAGACGATGCAAATATTTTTTCCTCGTGTTGTCACATAGGATAGCTCTTAGCCATTATCAGTGTAACTCCGGAAGTAGCGCAAAGGTATTTTCATAACTAATGAAATGGCAGTTTTCTTATCATCGGTGAACAAAAAGATTCCTATAAGTGCATATATTTGCATGTAAATAACTTACTTAGATAGTAAGATAAAATATTGGTTTCAAGCACTGAAATGTTAGCAAATACTTGTATTCTAAAGTTAATCCTCTTAGTCCTTTTTTCAAAAATGTAATTTAGAAAATTAAGAAAAAATTCATTGATAGTGGAAAAACAATTGATGGGAGAAACAAGAGAAGCTCTCAAGCTGATGTCAACTTCAGATCATTATGGTTCAGTGGAAGTTATAAAGTTAAATGGGATTAAATGAGATTCAAGTGTTGAAAGTTTATTTCTTACTTAAGTATTTGGTTGTTTGATCTCAGCTAAAAGCCATCCTCTGGGAGAAGTTACAATTTGCACAATACATTTTTAACCAAACTCACTGTAAGACTTCCAGCCTCTCCGGAATATTGTTGGTCAGGATAATTATACTTGTTGGATATTAATTTATACTGCTGGGGCTGAAAGCGGTATATAGCAATAACGGATTAGGTAAAGTATACGATGTAAACGTATATTCTACCAAGAAACTCAACGGAATGAAACTTGGCCAGATATTCAATATTGTAAAACTTAATCATTTTCAATGTATGTTCTTGATCTTGGTGAAATTTCCGTGCTTTTCCAAGGTAGTGTAATTACTTTAGTAAAAACCGTAGTTAGGACAACAAGTTTCACGAAGTATAATTTTAGAAAAACCATTCAATGCATGATATACTGGGTGGAGTTAGGTAAGTAACGTAAATCCATAACTTTTTAGATTATTGATTTATTTTTAAATTTAACAATTTATGCCTCAATAGTTATAGTTGTTCTTATTTTACCATATAATTCCAAGAAGTCTTATCTCGTTAGCTATATAGCCCACTTTGTCTTTTTCCTTAAGAGCCGGTTGTACTGGCTGCCATCTTGATTCCAGCTCCAAAAGGACGTTGTTAAACCTCATGCACTTTTACGGCTTTCTTGTTCGTCGTGGAATATGGGAGGTGTCTTATTTAGATATAACTAATAAACTAAATATAATTAAATCCAAACACTTTCTAGATTTTCAACAATGTTATAGGTTATTCAGAAAAAATCTCAAACATTCTTGTGCTTTTAAATTTGTTAAAGTTTGAAAAATATATACATAAAAAAGTAAAAAAGAGTTTGGATGCGTATTAGATATATCTTAAAAATAAAACATCTCACATACAGCTACGATAAAAATAACGGCATAAAAAGCAAATGATTCAATATTGATTCTATGAATAAAACTTTAACTAGGCCGCCGAGTGGCGCCACTAGCGTCCTAATGTATTTCACTTTCTAGCTGGAAAATCAGTGGTGCAACACCAAAACTGCCTAAAGTTAGATGTTGAACTCGCTGCTTGCTCTCCGCCCAGCTGAACGTTGCGCGCTGTATTTTCGTGGGCATTGTTGTAAATGAAGCTTACTATGATAGGTTATGGCAGTTTAGAAGCAGTTACTCTGCTGGCCACCGTAGTATAATTTCTAGCAGCGCACTTCGCTAATGATCAGCGCCGCTCAGCTGCACAACGGGAGCTTATATGGAAGCCTCGCAGTCGGAGGTCCACCGGTTCTCAGAACACCTTATCTCACTGACTCAAAGCGACAAGGAGACAGGAAGGCTGTTCAAAACACCGCTTATCTTTGTCTTTCTATTGCAAAAAGAGTCAATATAAACATTTGATAAACCACTTAAAGCGAAATAAAACTCGTGTTATTTGTTTATTTACTGATCAGTGGAAAATATTTCATTAAATCTTATCTCAATGAACAAGACTTCAGTAATGCCTTCCTTTTGATTGTAATACACGAAGCGATTATACGACTACTGTATCCGCCCCTCCCCCACCCTACATAATATACTCCGTCTCATCAAATGCTCATCGGTCCAGGGCTAATGGCCAATTAGGCCACTGAGGATTTACCTGCAGCCGCAGCTAGGTAGAGTTAGGCCTATTAGTAGGAATCAGAGGATAAAAAATTGTGTGCTTTATTAAAATTGAATTAGCTCTTCAAAAGATTTCATTGTTTACCAGAATACAAAGAACAAGATTTATACTTTATTTGAAGACAGTCCGACATTTTGTTCTCTCCTGTTCGTTAAAACAAATCGGGAGCAATGTTACTAATAACTTATTTAAGAATCAAATCATCAATTAATTGTCACAATTGATCTCGTTTGTTATTTTAACGTACTGCCATGTACCTAATAATCGTGAGTAAAATTCAAATGATAAAAAAGAGAGGAACCAGCTTTTCCAAAAAGGGCCTAGTGTTCGAGAAAACTGGTTCCTCTCTTAATAATTAATTTTTTTTACTTGATGTTTTACACTAAGTCGTGTTGAAACTTCAGGTAAATGTATAGATTTAATTTGAATGTTTAGTTTGGCTCCAGTTCACCTTCCTTTTATTGCAACGTATAGTATCTGACGTTGTATCAGACTTGACTCCTGGAATCATATTCGTTTGAAGGTGAATAGATCCAAAGAAAGTCCGTGACAAAAAAAGCTCAAAACGAACCTTTACATCGTTTCGACACCAGATACACCTATGAATATGCGAAGTGGCTGTCTCATTATCTCATCATTGAATTACGATGTTTCTGACACGAGTTTTCTACATATAACGTAGCTATGGTAGGAAGGGTTGATTCCATATGAATGTTGAGTTTAGCTCCAGGCCACCTTTCTTTTATTCAACTTCTCAGGTTACTTTACGTAAGACATAAGCTAATTATGCTTCATAGTATTAAATAAGACCCGAATGTACCTGTCTTCAGACAACTTATGAAACGTCATGTGAACGAAGGAGTGAGCTATAATGTGAAACAGACCCTTAAGGACCCCGAAAATCCAATTTCCAAAATATTTAGTTCACTTAGTGTGCATCACAATCTAAACTTTGGATATCTATTATTATTATGCCATGCAAAAAAGCTATTATAGTTTCTTTGCGTGAATGAAGGATTCTGAATTTGAATGAAGAAGAATTTGAATTTAAATTAAATTCATTGAATGGACATTGTACAAACTAGTTTATTCAAATAGATTGTTTCGTGGTGGGCATTGATATTAACTAAATAAGACTAATAAAAGATATGCAATTATATGGCAGTTAACAGAGAAAATTAAGAGTGATATTTAAAGTTGAAATGGGTTCACAGTACCTTATTTCGGAGGACAATTAGATCACTCTGCTACCACTAATACAAGTCCCAGTCCATACCAGGGAGAGTGTCCAAAGGGGTTGAAGAGATGCAGAACTGAGAGGACGGATAACGAACGAATAATGCACATTGTCAGTTCACAACAGCCGCGGTAGTCGCGTGCGGAATTTTACAAATTTCAAACTTGCACAAGTCACTGTTTGAAAGGGTTACAAAGGGGTTTTGAAAAATAACACTATTTAACATTATAAAGGGAGGTATATACTGTTACTACGAGTGGAAACCCATAAAAACCCCCTAATGCGGTAGTTTGAGGCAGATACATTATGCTGGACATCTGATTAAGGAATGAGCGGTGGCGTCAGTACCCCTGGTTATTTTAGGTAATGCTCCTATAGGGGTAAACATTGCATGATCGTCTTCCTTTTTCTCTGCTTCACTCAGTCTTACTATGAAAACGTTACTATATACTCAAAAAATCAATGTCTGTTAAATTAGATTAACGCTAAATAAATTATAATCTTTCTAATTTAGTGAAACTGTGGTTAATTTAAATATACTAAACTAATAAGTAAATATTCCCAGCGATATACCTGCCTCTAGAGCAAGCTTAACTCATTGTCTGTGTACAGCAGGCAAGAGACAATGTGTCAGAGATAACAGAGATCAAAGCTCGCATCAGCATCAGTGTCTGAGACAGATGCCTGTCTCTAGGGTACATTTAGTTTAGCCAACTGGTGCGTTACCTCTTTTTATCTAGTGTTACTTACATATGATGTCTGGTTAGAGGAGTTTAACCCCTATTGACAATAGAGAACTGCACAATAGAAGTGTTACTGACGAGAAAGGAAGGTATAACCTATTACATTTGTGTATATACAAGTATAGACAAAAAACTCTATTTCATGCGTGAATACATTTTACTTCTAATTTTACACAGTAATGGGTGTAACAAATTTACATTCCAATAAAATTGTATATAAATGTAAATGTATATGTAAATAAGTGGGATTAGTAAATCAACAAAACAAAATTTCAAACTTAACAATTTGTTAAGTAGAACAAGACTGTAACGAAACAGCAGAAGTATAGAACATTAAGTTCCCAGAATAGGAACCGTTCCTATTCTACAGGAATAAAGACCTAATACATAGTTTTAACAGGAACAAAGCAATGTATGGCGACGAGATCTCTAAAGTAAACATAATTTAAAACAGAACAATTTGTACGTCAAAAAGTTTCAAACAAGTACCTGAGGTTTAAAGCTGTGCAGAGCATCTCTACATGAGCGTAAACAGTGAGATGATTGGAATGTTTTGTTAAGTTTAGGTGCATTATTGAAGTATCTCCGTATCCGTACAGAGAATCAATTCTTTGTACAATGATTATGAGAGTGACATCCAGAGGCCTGGAATAGGAGAACCTGGGACTCTTTAAAAACTTAAAGCTATCTTTGGCCGACAATTCACAAAAACCTGAAGTTCGTACTGTACAAAATTGACTATAGACTGAACAAAGGGGGTTTTCAGGTTTTCAGCATTACTGAACTCCCAAATGCCGAAGTAGGTCAACTCTTTTAGAAGCTGGAAGTCTTTAAAGGCAAGAACCTTTAAGAGGCTGAGACCTACTAGAAGAAGGCCTGGTGTACAGATCTTTCTCGCGGATTTTCCAACTTACACATTGATTTCATTAAACGTCTTGCTGTACATATACTTATGTATGAAGCGTCCCGCCGACAAGAAACTTTTTCAAGACGTGGTGAGCTAAATGAGCTTGTGTCAAGACGAACTACATCTGCATAGACTATTGTCAAAGACAGCTGATAACGGGGGGTAATTGAATCAATATGCAATTACTATATAAAAGTGGATATCTAATAAATACCTTCCTCCCCACATACTGTCTGTATATGGAGTGCAATTGTAACTATAATACAGTGATTATATTATGACAGCTATGATTAATAGCGTTAATATTACAGGTGATATCACCTGAGCTAATAGGACAGGAAGCTATTCCTAGCGCTGAACCCTCCCATATATTGTTCATAACAGTGATACCAATATAACAGTAATAGAGTAATAAAATTATTACAATTATTGTTACTACAATTAATATTATAGCTGATAGCAACTGGACTAATCGAACTGGAAACTGTTCCCTCGCTGAACCCTCCTATATACTGTTCGTAACAGTGATACCAATATAACAGCAATCACATTATTACAATTATTGTTATTACCGTTAATATCACAGGTAATATTGATTGGAATAATTGGACTGGAAGCTCTTCCCAGCGCAGAATCCTTCCAAATAATATCCTTATGAATGTAATAGAATAACTGTATTAGAGTGATTCTATAGTCTGATTATTTCGAGAGATTTAAAATATCAGGTGTTTGTGTACATCAAATTTAAGAACTTACTCTGTTGCATTGTTTGAATTTGCAATTACAACTAAGACTACTGATAAATCAAGAATGTTATATTCAGTATGTGATGAACTAAGTGTTGCAGGTGAATTTAATCGCAGGTAAACAGTTTACCCTGGGTCATGAAACATCACAAGATTCATTAATATTTACGAACTTTACTTAGTTATGTTGAATAAAACATGCGCTGGTCATCAGAGAATCACCATACTTCGGAGAAGGGCTTATAGGGCAATGCGTGGTTACCCGGAATTGAAGAACATATTCGTAAAATGGAGTTTGTGAACAGTACTTTGTAATAAACAAATCTCTGTTACCAGCGAAATTTCCAGATCATCCATGGGAAGTGACATCACTTGATCTATTCAAAGTTGATAACGAATGGTATCTTGTGATGACTGATTTTTTTAGATAAGATTTATAAAAGTAAATTGTGTCCTGAGACAACTTTGGAAATACAGAATCAATAAGTTTCTTCATGGAACCAAAAGGAACCAATGTACCAAGTTTCAAGTCTCTATGATCTTACTGTCAAGAGTATAGCATAGACGGACGGACAAAAAACGATTTCAATAAGGCCTTGTTGTTTTTTTATATAAACAATTTAATACTCGTGTGAGGTATGACAACTATTGGATTTTACTAATAAGTATTAACGAAAGTAGTAAGACTAGATTTTGTAAACAATCTTATTAGCAATTAAATTGAATTTGAACAGAAAATCTTATAGTTACGTCGAAACTTTAAACCCATCCTCTAAGGTGTTTTATATAATACAAAATAAAAGTTATAATAACTATTTGACGTAAACATCTCTTAAAGTATTTTGACTCAGGAGAAACAACTGATAAGGAAAAACAAGAGAAACTTTATACCGATGTCAACTTCAGTTGTTGTTCGCTCAGTTCGTTATGGTTCAGTAGAAGCTCTAAAGTTAAATTGGATTAAATGTGATTGTTCAAAGTTTATTCCGTACTTAAGTATTTAGTTGCTTCATTCTCGCTATAAGAGGGCTTGTAATTTGGAGGGCTTTATATTTCCACAATATAATTTTAACTGTAACAGGCTGGTTGAGACCCTCCATTTATAATTGAGTAGATTGAGATGCGTAAATATGTTCGATGTTGGTAAAATCGAGTTGGCTTCTATTAATTAGTTGTAATAATAAAAGCTGTTCCAAGAATTGTCAATATAATAGAAAAAGTAACCTTCGAAGGCATGAAAATAATTATCTATTTTCAGCAGCCAAAAGTGTATATTGGAAGTTTATCGTTATGAATAACATTCCGGGTTTACCCTGACGTCGTGTTTCCTGACGTTTCAGACGTATTGCAAATGCTTTCCTCAATTGACCGAGTCGGTATGGGAAACCGCCAACCACGCCAGTGTGTAGTTTTTTTACCATAGTTGTACTGTTCTAGATTTTAAACAAATCTTATATATGGCTATTCAGAGTTTAAATATAAATGGAATAACCTGTGATTGTTTGGAATTAAATACTTGGATATTTTAGAATTTACATTTTTTGAAAAGGCTATAAAAGTAGTTGTCTATATTCAAGGCGTCAAAAAAGGCTCAAGACGATTAAATATTTTTTTAACTATTTAAGATAGACGAGCAAAACTTGGTACAGACTTACTGGACATAAAAATCTAATTTGAAACATATCGAGTGAGAGACTTCTTCAGGGGTACGGCCCACATGGAGTTAAAATATTTTTGTTTTTCAATTGTTAAGGACATCAGTACACTTTTTCTTTATTAGTGCAGTTCAATCACAAACTTAAAAGTTTTGAAAGTCTACCTAAAATCTTTTCAAAAATATTAACCGTCCTAGGAATTTTTAGACACCTTATATATAGCAGTAGACACCTATTCATATGTAACTGGTTATCAGCAGCCAATAAGTATTACTGAGTTCCTCTTTTGAGGCAAATCTCCGATTCAATGAGCTTACTTATTCTTCAGCGTTTATATTTGAAAATATATATTTCTATGTATTAAGGAAGAAAATTCTCTCAAAAAAGACGTGTATTCGCAATCCAAGATAACCACTAGAATAATATACTGTCAAGCTAATAGCTAAAAATAAAATATATTGACAAATATATACAACTAGAATTTAAGCTAGTTGTGAAAGTGTACGAGCGTGAGTTCCCTTACTCACTAACGGGTCTAGGGGCTGTTACATTTAGATAGAATGAAATGGGAAGACAGGGGTTTCCACATCATCATTCCTGATCTAAGAATTGTCTCTGTATTAAAGAACCCGATGACACATATTCAATGTAGGGTTAGCCAGACTGGTATTGTTGAGGATTTTCTCCACGTTATCTGTTACGGAGGATGGTAAAGAAAGTTCTCGTCATATCACTTTCACTTCGAGTCTATTATATTGTCGTGGAACACTTTTAGCAGATAATGTACTTATAATTGATGTCACTCAGATCACTAAACTTTCCTTAACTCCTCACAGTAACTTTGTCGATTAGCTAATCATGAGCTCCTTACAAGTTAAATTTGATATAGTTAGATGTTCACCCATACGACATTGTCAACTTTATCTTAAACTCGATCAGGTATAACTAGATTACACTGATTTTGAGAGCACACTCTTCTAATAGCTTACATATTAAGAAATGGGATTTTTTAACCTTGCGTTATTCCTATATAGCTATTACAATGTAGGCCATAATGTAAAATGAGTAATGCATTATAAAGTAATTTTAAATCGGTTAAAAATTTAGACACGATAGTTTAAAGGTGATATAATTATAAATTAGCGATTTGTATTATTATAGTTTCATCTCATTTACAAAAATACTTTATAATGAACGGTGACCTTTTGTCAAAGGTTCAAAAGTTCTAAACCTTTAAATTGCCATTTCTTAACACCCGATGTTTACTCAATTATTCCTGAGTTATCATTACATTTTGTATTCATTCAGATTTATGGAATGACAATAAATCTTGTATTGAAAAATTGTCATATTCACTCCTTAATCCAATATTATTGAAAGTAATAACAATTTTGAGACAAATTATCATAGAATTCAGATAGCTGCTAGAAAACTTTAAACTCTTTTCTATACAGCTATTTAAGACAGTGATATACAGTCTTAACGGCTACTAAGGAACTATTTCACAGCGTTATCAGTGAAACTATCAGAGTCAAACGCGTTATCACTAGAAAGATAAAGGACTTGCAATTTGGTCTTGGCTTTGAACCTTTCCCAGAGAAATACACAGATTAACGAAAATCAAGGATATACTTGAAAAGTGCCTTAGATAATCATCATCGTAGGTCTGTTACTTAGTAATCAACCATGGTTGTCTTCCACTGTTGTCAACCAAAACAGCAGAAAGGCCCTTTGTCCTGAAATGTTTCAGATAACCTTTTACCCAGCGAAGAATAAAAAGCATCACTCGTGATAGAGCATATCATCTAAGAGAATAAAAGTATAAGTCACAAATGCCTATTTAATATTGTAGTAATTTCCATTGTGTATTTTTTACCATTATTTAGTTGTTTTTTATACACAGGGTGTAACTGAAATACACCGACAAACTTCAGCAGATTGTTCCTGGGGTAGAAAAACAAAAAAGTTTTTGTTCCTATAAAATGTATGTCCTAAAATGCATAGATTTCCGTCTGTTCATCTGTTGTACATAGTAAAGAAAACTTACCTGTGATGATGTTTTATTTGCCAGATTAAAATGGATATAGATTGTGGTGAAGTCCTTCTGTCCTAACTGCGTTGCGGTGATTACAAATTATCTCGATAAATGACAACTCCCGACGCGATTTTTTTTAGGCAAGTTCGAGTATTACTTACAGTACTTCCAGTAAATCGACAACTACTTCATGCCCCTCCAATTCGAGTGGAATTAATCTTCTCCAACTCAATCTTCCTTGTTGTGACTACAAATGCAATGTCGTTTGCCAAGATGCTTACGCCGCGCGTGTGAGTTGATATCAACGTGAAGGGAATTCAATTTCAAATTTCATTACATAGTTTTATTTGTAGGCAATATTACAAGAACATTGGAACAAATACGTCTACCCCTCCAGATATAATTTAGTAAATTATTACTCTATTTTGGCAGTAACGTGACAAGTAATATATTTATTCAACATCTAAAACTGATGATTCTATGTTTTACTTACCAAAATTACACTCATATGTAAATTTTGCAATATCGATTATTTATTATTACGACCACAGACTTCTTCAACCCCTCGTGTTTCGACTATTCGGTACAATTTCCTTCATTAAAAGGCCAGGTTACATGTAAACCATTAATTCGTATATCATTGAGTGTTTATTTTGTTAAATAATTTACATAAATGTCTGTTTCAATATAGTCTTCTTGTAGAAAATGACCTAGTCCATGTGGTATGTGTGAGTTTGGAGTTTGAAAATCCACAAGTAATGGTAATAGACCGCCAGGAAACTAAAAATACGTTTTCACGTTGTTCAAATAAGCATAAGTACCATTTTCTTGGCTTGTGTTACTAATCCGGTAGTTAAAGTATCATATAAAATGATTAGCATTGGGATGGGATGGGGTGGAGCAAACGGAATCGGACTATTAAAAAACCTGTTATAAAGGTTTTAATTTGATATGTCATCAAGTGTTCTGACGTCACACAAAATTTACACCAATAAAAACCTGAAATACAACAAATAATACGTTTAAAATATTTACGGGATGTGAATTTAATTATCGCGGACCAGACGGAAGATCCAGTTGGGAACTTATTCCATCTCACGGCTGAGATCTAAAACTGGATTAGGAGAGATTAATGATCATAGCTCGCCGAACACTAAATTAAACTCGCGCTTAAAAGTCTTGTCATGCCCCCTTGTTAATTAAATATTTTATTTGAAAAAAGAAATACATATAGGCTAGTAATAAGACAGAAAGAAACAGGAAATGGTGGTTCTGAAATTCGCTCGAAAGTAAAAAAATACTTAATTCAAATTGAAAAAATCAGTGTATCATTTGATTCCTATATAAAAGATTATCATAATATGAATGACATTTTTATCCACTCTAATTGGCTGAGCATTAGCGAAGCCTATCACTCTAGGGGATGGAAAACTTACGTTTCTGTCCGTCTGTCTGCCAGGACGATATCTCGGGAACGATCAAAACTATACTCACTTTTACGTATGGATTGTACTAAACGTACCTCCTCCATGTTGGCTGCTTGGATAAAATAAATTCTTTTATGCCGATACCTCTCAATGATAAATCGAGTTCGCTGGATGCATTGACGACAAACGGACCAGAACTGATAAGAAATGATCAAAGCCACCTCTATCACAGAGCCGTCTGTTGCAGACGCCTAGTGTCTGAGGGCTGGTTTCGATACTGTTATCTCTTGAAGTGTTAATTACACTTAATACACTTTCCTTTAATTAGGTTAATTTAATTCGTTTATTATGTATCTGAAAACGATATGCCTGAGTTTATACAATATTTAATTATCAAAGTACGAACAGGCATTGTTGAAATTCGACGAATTTTGAGGAAAGCAGATCTTTGAATACGATATCGAAACTCAACTTGTGTAATTATAAGCAATGAACACTGATAGTAAGTAAGAGATACAGATTTTGAGTTGAGTGTGGCTTTATGTAAAATTGTAATCAAATGTAAGAAAGTTTTTCGTTTCAGGGTTTTTAGGGTCGGCAGGCGTAGTAGAATATTGTTGAAAGGAGGAGATGTAAGGAGAGTGTGGGAAGTATCCATGTACCACTTGGATTTGGGGTTTGCTTCAAATAATGGCTTATTTAAGGTAAATGTATAGACACACTTTTAAATAATTTATTAAACATTACACTGATGAAATTTTGAAGTGTATTAATTTACTGATATTGTTTATATAAGGTGACCATTATGAAATGTTCTGGCAGGTAAAAAGGTAACATCTAATTTGTTTTTACAAGCTCTTCATAATACGCTTTAAACAGCCTCTATGTGATTAATACATAAGCTTAGTTACCTCGATTAAGATTACATTTTGGAGCGATTGCGTCCGTATATAACTATGCAATCTCCGTATATAACTTAGCCAGGCAAAGTTTGCCGTATATAACTACGGCAAAGTTGACTTCAGAACAATCTCTAACGACGATAGATCAACTGAAAAGATAATTAACATCCACAGTCGGAATTATATAAATAATTAATAATTATATTTTAAACGACAATTGAAAAAATGCAGTCCTTGTTGAAACAATAAAATTTTGAGAGTTTTCAAACTTCAACAGAAAGCGATCAGAACAATCGCTAAACATGAATTTTATAGAGTCGTGCGGACTAGCTTTCAAAACCTTTCAGCTGTTGACTGTGCCATGTTTATATATCTTGGAAGCTGACTAAATGTGGTCTAATAACTAAAATCAGAGGCACCAAGTCACCTAAATCCTTACCTTTACCTAATAGATGTTTAGAGAGTAATGAAAGTTTTCTATAATTTTATGTTAAAGATAAAAAAATCACTTCTGTTCGGAGTTATTTTGTTATTATAACTGGGACCTATTACTGGTCTCTAGTAGATATAAATGTCAGCTCGCTATAAACAGTGACGGTATCTTATATTAATATGAACGTCGATAATATATCATCACCAGTAATATGGAGGTAATAAGGGAGTCATCACTCACAGTGTCGTTATCGTCTCCATCCTCGACATGCTCCGTTATAAATTATGTCTTCCTTATTACACTCCTTGATGCTGCAATTCACATAGTTTATGTAATACCAGATGTTCCCCGCGTCTTCGCTCGCCTTATAGTTTATGTTTAGGTCACATTGGTGGTTAAGCTCCAATCGTTAGAGGTCGTGGGTTTTATTGGGACAGAAAGGCCATCATTGGGAACTCTGATTAAGACAATAATTATCGCACTCTTGTGACCAACTCGATCACAGTTTTTACGCGATAAGTCTGGAGTTACAGGGTAGTCATGTGAATTGCTAGAAATCATCCCAGAAAAGCATTTATCTATTGCAACTCAGTATTTACCTTACTGGTCTAGAAAATAGGGACGTATTAGGATACATTTTAATGTTCACTTTTTAAAATGGCTCAGATAATTGCAAAGATCAGTGAAAATTGTTTAAAGAGATACTTTTATCTCACACCCCATTATCTCTCACTGCGAAAAGCCCAAAAGCTCATCACAGTGAGTAATCTGAATCTTTTCATTGGAAAATACATGGTCGAGAAAACTAACCGCTGTGCTCCACTCTAAAGTACTATAGTTACTGAAAGATGTTAGAGTAAATCCTTACTTCCACATGCATGGTAATACCAAGAAATCTGAGGTCTGTACAAGAGATGGAATCGGAAATTTTACTTGAGTGCTACCACTGAGAACTAAAAGGATACAGGAGATGGTCTATTAATTATTGAGTAAGCCGACTTGAGGATAATTTTTATTCTCGTTGTGCCAAGATATCTCACCTCTTTGTCTCGAATTAAGGATTCATTGGGAACCCTTACTTGTACCTTTGAGGTCAGCGAAAGTCTACGTCAGAAGGCGGAATTCCTTATATCTGGACTTTGCCCAATCAGGTCTGGAGGCACGTCATTCTAAAGCCGCATTTTCACATCAACATTTATGACGCCGCCCCGCTATTATGTCCTGTTCTTGTGTAGTTTAACAGTACAAATTTATTTGTATTCTCAGCAATAATTGGCTAAATGTCGTAAACTTTTTTGAAAGAATATCACATATTTGTTCAGTTTTGTTATTTCTTTAGTTTAATTTTTTGCTTTGTAAGTTTTAAATCCGAGAGTTTTCGTGTCTTGCAATTAAATTGAGAGAGTCACTGAGACTTAATGCCAAATCTATTACATGTTGTAAGTTTACAATATTCCCACAAACACACACACACACTCACACACACACACACACACACACACACACACACACACACACACACACACACACACACACACACACACAACACACACACACACACACACACACACACACACACACACACACACACATTTTTCGGCTACTTAATATAGCCAATGATGGTTTATGGTTTAATCTATACGTAGATTAGGCCAATAAAAGAGAAATATTGTATTAAAATAGGGGTAAAAATACAACAGTTCCAGATGTCGATCTCGAAAGTTAAAGAAATAATAAGCGATCGGATTTACCTGGGGTAGACCAATAACACAAAACGGAAATGAATGGTAGGCTTACAGTTATACACTCTAAGTGCGAACAAAGTATGGCAGTGGGTGTTGGATTGAGGACGTCGGTTTATAGGACGTTGCAGTTACATTCAATTGTTTAAGAAACAATTAGCAATGGGAGTAACCTGGGGTAGACCAACGAAAAAAAGGGAAATGGTTATGTTAGGCTTACAGTTTATACGCTCTAAGGATGAAAAAAATATGGCAGTAAGTGTTGGATTGTGATATGCATTGTAGGTTTTATATTAATTCATGGGAAAGTCGGTTTTTTAGTCATATTTTACCACTTTTAAAATTCTAATATCACTTAAAGTAATTGTAATGAAAATGATGCATTAAAAGAAGTAATTTTAATATAAGAAAGTCCTTTCTATTATAGTTACGTAAGTCATAAAATTTTAGAGTTTCAGTTTTACTGACTTTTATTTATCGAGTTCCTGCCATACTTCACTCACCAGCCCTGTGCTGCGATTTCCCCGGCGCAACACCAGGACGCATTGCTGTTTGCGTCACATTGTCACACGCACCCTCTCTGATGTGTTTACAAACGTCGTCACAATATTTACACCGCAGTAAATCGGCCATGACACGGGCGTGTGACAGCAATATCAGTCGACAATAAATCGTCAGTAGGCGGTCATTGCTCATCAGTGGACGCGTGGATTTAACGCTTCACAGTGAACAATTGTCCGTTCTTTTGTTTGTACTGTCAGATGTACGGTGCAGAGCAATCAATGTGAATAGTGTCTGATGTAATCAGAAGTAAACAAATGTCCGGGACGATAGTCTAACTATATAAGCCTAGGTCGTTTTTTCCAAAATTACCAGCTGGTACAAGAATTTAAAACATTCAAAATTGCAGATTTTAAGGGGGTTCGGTATGCCCTATCCTTCCCATGTTAATTTGGCCAATTTTATGTACCTTTTTCTCAGAAACCTTTAAAGCTATCATCATCAAACTTTAGGACACTGCTATTTAGACCTTTGTTAACATTTAGAGAGGAAGACATTATAAAAATCTATTTTAAATTTTTATTAAAAAAAATTATAATTATAAATTATTTTACAAAAAATTAATAAATTTTTTATTTACAACAAATTAAATAAAAACTTCTTTTTTTTAACTTTGTTCCGCTCTAATAAAATTGGCCAAATTAACATGGGAAGGATAGGGCATACCGAACCCCCTTAAGTAAAAGTGGAAAATATCAAACTCGGTTTGAAAACTGTAATGACTCCATATTACTTAAATTACTCTTAAACTGTAAAAAGGCAAAGGTTTATTTTATATATTTACATAAATTACATCAATAAGTTAAAAGTTACAGTGATTACTGAACTGTTAGTTTTGTCATGAATGTTTTGCGTAACTCCATTTTAAAGATATCAAATAAAAAATATGGTTCAACAGATGAAGTCCTAATAGAACAAAAGTGTATCAAGCGAATCTTACTACTGGACAGTTTTATTAAAATTTGGCATAGACATTCTATGGCATATGCCTTAGGCTTAAATCCAGGTTTGGTACTCAGCATGACTGTGACCTTAGCAATGTTTATCAGTACCATCGACCTTGTACTGTGTCGACTCTCTCCCTTATTCTGTTTGATATGATCCCTACACAGGCCCATGAGGTCAGGCCTAATAAGGCTTAGAAGGGGATTGGCCTCTCCTTTAATAAATAATGAATGCGTTTAAAGCCAAAATGAGTCCCAAGTTAGGAAGATTTTCCAACATTTCTCTGTGAAACGGCCTTCACAAAACTGAACATAGTGATTTTATGGGTTTATGACTTAGACTTTTCTAAACAGGATTTGACTATATCGTATCAGAGAGGGTGAAGCTGAAGGCAGCATCTAAAAACCCCTTTAAAATATTTGAATCATAACAGTTTTATTTTTATGAGAATCATCGCGACAGACTTCCCACATCACAACTTCACACTGAGTTCTCAGAGTAAATTACTCTTAGTAAAAAGGTTATATTAATGTGAAATTACATCTTTTTTATAAAAAAAATAATCCCTAATTGTGTGTTGAGTTTAGCTAGTTCTAACAGCTCAAAGAGATACAGTTTTACTTACAAGGCAAAATGAGACTAACAATTAGACCTAGAACCTTCATTAAAATAGTTATGAATTGGTAAACGAAGTCTATCATGTAATTCACATTCAATTATTATTATAGTGTCATATACCTAATTATATTTCAGTATGTTATGAGATAAACCAATATTCACAATAACTGATCGTCCTTAATACTCTTTTTATGCAAGAACACTAGTAATGTGTAGTACGAGTTAAATATGACAATTGATATAGTACGAGTTAAATATGACAATTGAATTGCAGGAATAGAGTCTGTTTCTGTGTTCATAATTTACGCTACATATAAAAGAAGACTGACATTTACATTGATATGAATGTCGATATTGTATCATCACCGGCAAATAACGTTTATAAGGGCTCATCAGTCAGTGACGTAACTTTTTCCAACCCCGCCCTTCTGTCTTCCAAATTACCTCTTCCTTAATACGCTTCTTGATGCAGCAATTTACTCGGTTTATGTAATATTAGGTTGTCATAAAACACGTTTAACATAATATACACCTATTGGTACACTATTTTATTGCGTGCAAATTGTTGCTGTTTGGTAAAAACAAATATGGCAGCCATTCATTATTTATATCCATATAAAACATCGAAATAAAGCACAACTTTATTATATTTTTTGACGTGACAACGTCTTAAATTAGGTTGTGGCTCGGAGTCACTCATGAAAAAGTGTAACGCCCGGTAACGTTACGATGCCCGTCCAGTGGGTCCGCCGCACGGGATCCGCACGGGATAAAGCAGATAACTGTGGGTTCGCCGCACGAGATAAAACAGATAACTATGTTTATTCGTGAAAATGTGGAGTGCTTAGATTCGTCATTTACAACAACTACAACAATAAAGGTAAATAATTGTACACTGATATTTCATTTACGTAAACTGTGATTGATTGATTGTTGATTGTCATTTGTACTTAAAAAAAATGACACACATTGCAATTGATGGAAAATTGCTAGATTGACACAAAAGTTGAGAAACTGAGTTTATAGGTTATGTCATACTATTGACAAATGTTGATAGTGTTAAGTAAATTATTAGTTTAAATCACTCTGCAATCAATCGTAATTCAGTCGATTGAGAAGAAACAGCGCGTATTGCTAGTCAAACATTTAAAATAACAAATTATAACCTCTAACCTGTCATAACAGTGCGACCAAACAAACGAACTAAACCGACCAATCACCACGCGCGGAGTTAGAATTTAACTGTGTTTAGCAAGAATTTCAAATTCCAATTTTAGTAAATGTTTTATTCAACTTTACCATTTACAATAACAAATTTTAATTAATTTCAAACAATCATCCGCATCAAACCATTGATTGCACAATGAAATTATTGAAATAATTTGCTTCATCGTAGAGAATGACCTGCATTAAAGTAATATTAAACCTAAAACGTCTATTAAACATTTATTTCATATCAACTAAAAAATTTAAGTTCTATTTTCCAGTGAACTACGCCTAATTATTAATACAACTAGGAGAGCCTTATTAATTTAAAATTAGAATCATGGACATAAGAAAATAGTAACTAAATGTTTGTAATGATTAAAATAATTAATTAATTAAACTCACGCCCCTGAAACTCGTGTAGGCTCCTTTCTTCTTGTTGTACTCCCATGCAGAAGAAGAAGACTTGTTGCAGTAGGGAAGGTCTTGCAAATTTTCAGACAGCACGTAGTCCTCATCACCAAAAATGTCAGACACCTGAGGATCAATAATAGTATTAGAATTTATGGAGTTTCAACTGACAAAGAATAACTATTAGGAAATTTATTTGAGGAGCTGGGACCTTTTACATAATCAGGAATTAGAACTATCAGTTAATGACGATACCTAAACTCCTACTCAGATGTATAAAATATACTGTAGCATAAGACTTGCGTACGTCAGGGTCCAAATAGCTATGTTGTTTTCACCAACTAGTAACACAAACAGCAGAAACAGCTACTGGCCGTGGTTTACTGAAACAGTGAATTTCATAGTTCAAATAAAAATAAATGTTAAGAGATAACAATTATTGTCATCCCTTATACTGATACGAAACTATATTTTAATTTAGAAATTGCCAACCCCTTATTCAAACTTTAAAAATGTATAAAAGTTAGATTAATTGAAGTATTTAACATAATAAACCAATATTATAGTCTGTAGCTGTACATATATATCACAATTTCCCGTAGGAATGATTTGAATGTAAATGTATATTACATTTGAATGAAATCCCGGATAGTAAACCTAATTCAAACAACAACAAAAATAATTTTGTAAAACTATACTAGGTATGGTTTAAAATATTAACCTACTTTAATATTGGTAATCATTTTGAAATTATATAATATTAATTATTCTGTTAGTACGCTATTCATTAAGTAACTAATAAATATACTGATTTTTGGATGATTCTTTTTTTCAAATTGACAGTTTATTAAAGAAACAAAAGAAGAATTTATCAAAAACATCGAAGACAACTTTAAAAAGTGAACAAAAAGAAAAACGAAACTGGCAATCCATGAGTTATGGTCCATTTTATAAAGAAATTAAAAAAGTATTTAGAAAACATCAAGACATAAACATAACATTTTACACACCATATAAGATAAATAACCTAATTGGAAATCCTAAAGATAAAATTTTAGATGAAAATAAAAGTGGCATTTACAAAATTAACTGTGAAGATTGTGATAAAATTTATATTGGCCAAACAAAAAAAACTATTAAAAAAAGATTTAAAGAACACGAAAGATATTATAAATATGGACAAACTGATAAATCTGCTATCGCCAAACATGCTTTTGAAACAAAAACACATATAAAAAAACTTTACATTATTAAAAGAAGTCCACAAACAAGAAGAACTCGACGCATATGAAACATTGTACATAACAAAACACAAAGATACAATTTTAAACAATGATTTTGGACCGATTCAAAATTCACCATTCCTTAAAATATAACTAAATTCTCTTTTTGACCCAAACTTTTATACATATACTAATATTTATTTCATTTTATTTTAATTTTAACCATATAAATGTTGTTAGTTTTACTCAGCTGATATTTGTTTTTAAATTGTTGATTCACACCTGATGATGGCATCTTCGATGTCGAAAGGCCTCGTGAAAAATACACTAATTATTGGATAATTGTGAGTTTTCTTTTGTGAAATAATGGAAAATATACTAGGTATGGTTTAAAATATTAACCTACTTTAATATTGGTAATCATTTTGAAATGATATAATATTACTTATTCTGTTAGTACGCTATTCATTAATTAACTAATAAATATACTGATTTTTGGATGATTCTTTTTTTCTCTTAATGGAATTCAATTTGGTCGACTCCATTATTACATAAAGGGTGGAGGATAACTGAGTTCGGCATTTAAACTGTTACTTTTGGACGGAGAGTTTTGTTGAGTAAAAGTTTTGTACATTAAGCTATATGCGAAGCAAACATTCAAATTATCTATCTTACCTAACAGTACCTACAAAAGTTTTAGACCTCGCACGACACGTGATGTTTGGTGATCCTGGCGTTGAAGGGCTCAGAGGTTGGTTGGTTCTTGTGCCTGGAGCGTTATATGAGCTGAAAAGAATTTTCTAGAAGTGAAGGGGAATCCATGTATGCTTTTCACGTCCCCCAGAATGATCAATAATTGATAAAAATTATTGATTATAATGAGGAGCGGAGTGAGAAGGGCTGGGAGTACTGAAGTGGGTGTAGAGTCGTCGGGCAACGAAACGATCCTGCTTGAGATTTGCGTAGGGGTTGGCGGACGGAATACATCTTGTGTTATCCTCCTCAATCCTAGTGTATCCAGTATTCCTATCAAAACCACACAATGATGTAATCACAACTGTTTCGTTACTAAAACTCTCCGTCCGTAACAGTTCAATTCAACGTCTGTTCCGAAGCCTATTGTGATACACTTATAGCGTTTAAAAATATTTCATATCAAAACAAACACCTTTCTTCCGGGTTACTCCGCATCAAACCATTGATTGCACAATGAAATTATTGAAATAATTTGCTTCATCGTAGAGAATGACCTGCATTAAAGTAATATTAAACCTAAAACGTCTATTAAACATTTATTTCATATCAACTAAAAAATTTAAGTTCTATTTTCCAGTGAACTACGCCTAATTATTAATACAACTAGGAGAGCCTTATTAATTTAAAATTAGATTCATGGACATAAGAAAATAGTAACTAAATGTTTGTAATGATTAAAATAATTAATTAAATAAACTCACGCCCCTGAAACTCGAGTAGGCTCCTTTCTTCTTGTTGTACTCCCATGCAGAAGAGGAAGACTTGTTGCAGTAGGGAAGGTCTTGCAAATTAGGAATTAGAACCATCAGTTAATGACGATACCTAAACTCCTACTCAGATGTATAAAATATACTGTAGCATAAGACTTGCGTACGTCAGGGTCCAAATAGCTATGTTGTTTTCACCACCAACTAGTAACACAAACAGCAGAAACAGCTACTGGCCGTGGTTTACTGAAACAGTGAATTTCATAGTTCAAATAAAAAATAAATGTTAAGAGATAACAATTATTGTCATCCCTTATACTGATACGAAACTATATTTTAATTTAGAAATTGCCAACCCCTTATTTAAACTTTAAAAATGTATAAAAATTAGATTAATGGAAGTATTTAACATAATAAACCAATATTATAGTCTGTAGCTGTACATATATTTCACAATTTCCGGTAGGAAAGATTTGAATGAAAATGTATATTACATTTGAATGAAATCCCGGATAGTAAACCTAATTCAAACAACAACAAAAAGAATTTTGTAAAACTATACTAGGTATGGTTTAAAATATTACCCCCCCCCCCCCACCCCCCCCCCCCCCCACCCCCCCCCCCCCCCACCCCCCCCCCCCCCCACCCCCCCCCCCCCCCACCCCCCCCCCCCCCCACCCCCCAGAGTTTGTGGCTAACTCCGGTGGTAGTTTTTACGGAGGGTCGTCCAGGAGGGTGGTTGGGCGTCGCCTGTGTAGTTGTCTGGGCCCCCGTACTCCGCTGCGATGGTCGCTATCTGTGGATGTTCTGAAGTTGCTGCCGTCTCGAAAAACTTCCCTGCTGTCCTTGCAAATTTTTGTAGGGTTTTGGCCTGTAAAGAGTTGCGAGTCCTTTCATTGCGAACAAACGAGGGCTGCCTCTTGATGGAACGAAGAGCCTTAATCTGGATTATGTCAAGGGTCCTACGATTAGATCAGCTAAATGTGGCCCACCAAGCTGTGAAAGCATACATAATAACCGATCGGACAGCAGCAGAAATAATTGTGACCTTAACGGCCATAGACAGTGGTCGAATTGGTCTACCTCAGGGTTACACTCATTCCTCATTTTTTCTCTTACATTTGATATTGTCATCTGGAAAATTTCATTGTTTTTAATTTAACTGTAACATCTCACGAGTGCCGATGAGCGAGCGGTTTAAAACGTCGGATCTGTGATAGAGATAGGGCAGGTTCAAATCGTGTCTGTAACCACAGCATTTTAATCAGTACCATCGACTTTGCACCCCTTTACTCTGTTTGATAACATCTTCCCACCGGCCAGTGGCCTATGAGGATGGCCAGAGTAACGCCTAAAAGGGGAGGAAGGGTTACTCTATCCTCAAGGCGGTTTACTCAATAATTGATAGACCATCTCCTGTATGCTTTTAGATCTCAATGGCAGCACTCAAGTAAAATTTCCGATTCCATCTCTTGTACTGATATTGGTATTGCCATATGCATGTGGAAGTAAGGACTTACTCTAACATCTTTCAGTAACTATAGTACTTTAGAGTGGAGCAAAACGGATAGTTTCCCCAACCATGTAGTTGCCGATGAAAAGATTCAGATTACTCACTGTGGTGAACTTTTGGGCTTTTTGCAGTGAGAGATAATTGTGTGTGAGGTTAGAATGTATTTAAATTGTTTTCACTGGGCTTCGCAATTATTTAGCCCGTTTTAAAAAGTGAACATTAAAATATTTATCCTGATATGTCCCCATTTTCTGGACCAGTAAGGGAAATGCTGCGTTACAATAGATAAATGGAGTTCTGGGATAATTTCTAGCAATTAACATAACTGGCCTGTAACTCCAGGTTTATCACATAAAAACTGTGAGCGGGTTGGTCACAAGAGTGCGATAATTATTGTCTAAATCAGAGTTCTCAATGATAGCCTTTCTGTCCCAATAAAGACCACGCACGACCTTTAATGATAACCACCAATGTGACCTAAATATAAACCATAAGGCGAGCGAAGGCGCGGGGAACAGCTGGTATTACATAAACTATGTGAATTGCACCATCAAGGAGTGTAATAAGGAAGAGATAATTTATAACGGAGCATGACGAGGATGGAGACGATAACGACACTGTGAGTGATGACTCCCTTATTACCTCCATATTACTTGCGATGATTATATTATCGACGTCCTGAGTAATATAACATACCGTCACTGTTTATAGCGAGCTGACATTTTTATATCCACAAGAAACCAGTAATAGGTCTCAGTTGTAATAAAAAAAAATCACTCAGAAAAGAAGTGATTTTTTTATCTCTAACCCAAAATTATAGAACACTTTCATTACCATCTAAACATCTATTGGGGAAAGGTAGGGATTTTGTTGCCTCATCTTTTAGTCATTAGGACCACTTTTAGTCAGTTTCCAAGATACATAAACATGGCTAGTCCGCACGACTCTCTAAAATTCATGTTAGCGATTGTTCTTATCGCTATCTGTTGAAGTTTGAAAACTCTACAAATTTTATTGTTTCAACAAGGACTGCATTTTTTAAATTGTCGTTTACAATATAATTATTAATGATTTATACATCCGAATGTGGACGTTTACTTATCTTTTCAGCTGATCTAGTGTCGTTAGAGATTGTTCTGAAGTCAACTTTGCCATAGGTATCCTGGCTAAATTATATACGGAGATTTCATAGCTTCAATTCTGCAATCGCTCCAAAATAACCTCTTAATTATAAGCTATATGTAGAAATCACATAAAGGCTGTTTCAAACTCATTATGAAGAGTTTATAATAACAAATTAAATGTTATCTTTTTACCTGCCAGAACATTTCATAATGGTAACCTTATATAAACAATATGCATTAAATTTAATACACGCCAAATCTCCATTAGTTAATGTTTAATAAATTACATAAAACTGTTAAAAATACATATTTAAAGCAAAACTAAAATAAAAATTATGGATACGTGGTACATGGATATTTATCACACTCTCCTTATATCTCCTCCTTTCTCAACAGTATTCTTCAACGCCTGCCGATCCTTAAAACTTTGAAACAAAAATCTTTCTTACACTTGATTACAATTTTACATAAAGCCACACTCAACTCCAAATCTAGATCTCTTACTGACCGTCAGTTTTATAACTATACAAGTCGTGTTTCGATATCGTAGTTAAAGATCTTTTTTCCTCCACTTTCGACCAATTTTAAAAAAATGGCTGTTTCGTACTTTGATAATTAAATATATTACAAACTCAGGGCCATCTTTTTGATATACCTAATTAAAGAATTAAATTAACCTAATTTAAAAAATCTGACCTAATTAATTATCGCTTGAAGAGATAACAGTATCGAAACCTGCCTTCAGACCCTGGGCGTCTGCAACAGACGGCTCTGTGATAGAGGTGGCTTTGATCATTTCTTATCAGTTCTGGTCCGTTTGTCGTCAATGCATCCAGCTAACTCTATTTACAATTCAAAGGTTTTGTCATAAAAGAATTTATATTATTTTAGCCAAGCAGCCAACATGGAGGAGGTACACGTATTACAATCGAAAACATATAAAAGTGAGTACAGTTTGGTTTCTTTTCAAAATATCATATGGGCTGACAGACAGACAGACAGACAGAAATGCAATGTTTCCATCCCCTCAAGTGTAGGCTTCGCTAACGCTCAGCCTATTAGATTAGATTAATATGGTCATTAACATTACAATGTTATTGTTGATAAAAATCAAATGGTACGCTGTATGCTTTTCAATTTTCATTAAATATATGTATTACTTTTACTTTTGTTTCTTGTTTATTACAGCCTATTTGTATTTCCTCTTGTCAATTAAAAATATTCTAATTAACAAGGGGACAAATCATTGTTTTAAGCGCGAGTTTAATTTAGTATTCGGCGAGCTATGATCATTAATCTCTCCTAATCCAGTTTTAGATCTCAGCCGTGAGATGGGATAAGTTCCGAACTGGATCTTCCGTCTGGTGCACGATAATTAAATTCACATCGCGTAAATATTTTAAATGTATTCTTTGTTTTATTTGAGATTTGTATTAGTGTAAATATTGTGTGACGTCAGAACACTTGATGACATACAAGTGAAAACCTTTTTAACCCCCTCCCATCCCAACGCTAATCATTTTATATGATACTTTAACTACGGTACCAAATTAGTAACACAAGATTTGATAGTAACTAACTGAATTCTATGATAATTTATACTAAAATTATTATTACTTTCAATAATACTGGATTAATTAATGAATATAACAATTTTTCAATACAAGATTTATTGTCGCTCCACAAATCTGAATGAATATAAAATGTAATGAAAACTCAGGAATAATTGAGTAAACATCGGGTGTTAAGAAATGGCAATTTAAAGGTTTAGAACTTTTGAACCCTTGACAAAAGATCACCGTTCATTATAACGTATTGTTTTAAATGAGATGAAACTATAATAATACAAATCGCTAATTTAATATTATATCACCTTTTAACTATCATCTCTAAATTTTTAACCGATTTAAAATTACTTTATAATGCATTACTCATTTTATATTATAGGCCTGTCTACATTGTAATAGCTATATAGGAATAATGCAAGGTTAAAAAAATCCCATTTCTTAATAAGTGAGCTATTAGAAGATTGTGCTCTCAAAACCAGTGTAATCTAGTTATACCTGATCGAGTTTAAGATAAAGTTGACAATGTCGTATGGGTGAACATCTAACTATATCAAATTTAACTTGTAAGGGGCTCATGATTAGCTAATCGACAAAGTTACTGTGAGGAGTTAAGGAAAGTTTAGTGATCTGAGTGACATCAATTATAAGTACATTATCTGCTGAAAGTGTTCTACGACAGTATAATAGACTCGAAGTGAAAGTGATATGACGAGAACTTTCTTTACCATCCTACGTAACAGAGAACGTGGAGACAATCCTAAACGATGCAACCATGCCTGTCCGGTTGAACCCTACATTGAAGATGTGTCATCGGACTCATTAATTTGGAGACAATCCTTAGATCAGGAATGATGATGTGGAAACCCCTGTCTTCCCATCTCATTCTATCTTACTGTAGCAGCCCTTAGAGCTGTTAGTGAGTAAGGGAACTCACACTCGTACAATTTTACAACTAGGTTAAATTCTTTTTGTGTATATATTTCTCAATATATTTCATGTATAGCTTGAGCTAGCCAATATATTATTCTATTAGTTATCTTGAATTGCCAATATCCGTCTTTTTGGAGAGGATTTTCATCCAGAATACACAGAAATATATATTTTTGAAATATAAACACTAAAGAATAAGTAAGCTCATTGAATCGGAGATTTTCCTCAAAAGAGGAACTTAGTAATACTTACTGGACCAGCTGCTGCTAAAAAGTTACGTATGAATAAGAGCCCACTGCTGAATAAAAGGTGTCCAAAAATTCCTAGGACGGTTTAATATTTTTGAAAAGATTTTAGGTAGACTTTCAAAATTTTTCAGTTTGTGATTGAACTGCACTAATAAAGAAAAACTGTACTGATGTCTTTAACAATTAAAAAACTAAACTTTTTCTAACTCCATGTGGGCCGTACTCCTGAAGAAGTAACGTGTCTCACTCGATATGTTTCAAATTAGATGTTTATGTCCAGTAAGTCAGTACCAAGTTTTGCTGCTCTATCTTAAATTGTTTCAAATATATTTAATCTTCTTGAGCCTTTTTGGACACCTTGAATATGGGCAACAGTTTAGATAGCCTGGTCAAAAAATATAAATTCTAAAATGTTCATATATTTAAATTCCAAACAAACACAGGTTTCTATAATTATATTTAAAACTCGGTACAGCCATATATGAGATTATTTTCTAATCTTGAACAGTACAACTATGGTAAAAAAAAACTACACACTGACGTGTTTGGTGGTTTAGATAGCCTTGTCAAAAAATATAAATTCTAAAAATATTCAAATATTTAAATTCCAAACAAACACAGGTTTCTACAATTATATTTAAAACTCGGTACAGCCATATATGAGATTATTTTCTAATCTTGAAACAGTACAACTATGGTAAAACAAAAACTACACACTGACGTGTTTGGTGGTTTAGATAGCCTTGTCGAAAAATATTAAATACTAAAATATTCAAATATTTTAATTCCAAACAAACACAGGTTGCTAAAATTATATTTAAAACTCGGTACAGCCATATATGAGATTATTTTCTAATCTTGAGCAGTACAACTATAGTAAAAAAAAACTACACACTGACGTTTTTGGCGGTTTGCCATACCGACTCGGTCAATTGAGGACGGCATTTGCAATACGTCTGAAACGTCAGTGAACAAGACAGAGTGGTAGCTCAGAATATTTTGCTTAATAATGGACTTTTAATACACACTTTTAGACGTTGTCAATAATTATTTTCCTATCTTCGAAGGTTACTTTTTCTATTATATTGACAATGCTTGGAACAGCTTTTATTGTCACAACTAATCAATAGAAGGCATCTCAATTTAACAGCATCGAGCACATTATATATGAGATTATTTTTCAAACATTTAAAAGTAAAACTATGATAAGAAACTACACACTGACGTGTTTGGCAGTTTTCCATAAAGACCCGGTCCACTGAGGACGGTATTTGCAGTACGTCTGAAACGTCAGGAAACACGACGTCAGGGTAAACCCGGAATGTTTTTCATAACGATAAACTTCCAATATACAGTTTTGGCTGTTAAAAATAGATAATTATTTTCATATCTTCGAAGGTTACTTTTTCTATTATATTGACAATTCTTGGAACAGTTTTTATTATTACAACTAATTAATAGAAGCCAACTCGATTTTACCAACATCGAACATATTTACGCATCTCAATCTACTTAATTATAAATGAAGGGTCTCAACCAGCCTGTTACAGTTAAAATTATATTGTGGAAATATAAAGCCCTCCAAATTACAAGCCCTCTTATAGCGAGAATGAAGCAACTAAATACTTAAGTACGGAATAAACTTTGAACAATCACATTTAATCCAATTTAACTTTAGAGCTTCTACTGAACCATAACGAACTGAGCGAACAACAACTGAAGTTGACATCGGTATACAGTTTCTCTTGTTTTTCCTTATCAGTTGTTTCTCCTCAGTCAAAATACTTTAAGAGATGTTTACGTCAAATAGTTATTATAACTTTTATTTTGAATTATATAAAACATCTTAGAGGATGGGTTTAAAGTTTCGACGTAACTATAAGATTTTCTGTTCAAATTCAATTTAATTGCTAATAAGATTGTTTACAAAATCTAGTCTTACTACTTTCGTTAATACTTATTAGTAAAATCCAATAGTTGTCATATCTCACGTCATGAGTTTTAAATTTTTTATATAAAAAAACAACAAGGCCTTATTGAAATCGTTTTTTGTCCGTCCGTCTATGCTATACTCTTGACAGAAAGGTCATAGAGACTTGAAACTTGGTACATTGGTTCCTTTTGGTTCCATGAAGAAACTTATTGATTCTGTATTTCCAAAGTTGTCTCAGGACACAATTTACTTTTATACATCTTATCTAAAAAAATCAGTCATCACAAGATACCATTCGTTATCAACTTTGAATAGATCAAGTGATGTCACTTCCCATGGATGATCTGGAAATTTTGTACAAAGTACTGTTCACAAACTTCATTTTACCAATATGTTCTTCAATACCGGGTAACCACGCATTGCCCTATAAGCCCTTCTCCGAAGTATGGTGATTCTCTGATGACCAGCACATGTTTTATCCAACATAACTAAGTAAATTTCGTAAATATTAATGAATCTTGTGATTTTTCATAATCCAGGGTAAACTGTTTCCCTGCGATTAAATTCACCTGCAACACTTAGTTCATCACATATTGAATATAACATTCTTGATTTATCATTAGTCTTAGTTGTAATTGCAAATTCAAAACAATGCAACAGACTGTCCTTAATTTTGATGTACACAAACACCTGATATTTTAAATCACTCGAAATAATCAGACTATAGAATCAAAAAGAGACGTTATTTCGGCAATGAATGAAATAAAATCTAAAGCTGTGGGCAGCGATGAAATTTCGATTGACATGATCAAGTCAGTGAGCCCCTACGCAGTCAAAGCCATTACACACCTGGTAAACGTTTCCCTGATTGGCAGCGTGTTTCCAAAGTCATGGAAAACAAGTATTGTTCGGCCAATACCGAAAGGGCAAGCTGCCAATCAGGTAGACCAGCTTAGGCCAATTTCAATACTCCCAGCCATGTCTAAGATACTGGAAAAGATTGCCATTAGACAAATAGACAGTTTTATGAAAACATCGGATATTTTACCGAAGCTGCAATCGGGCTTCAGGCGCAATCATAGTACATGTACAGCCCTGACAAATCTTTTCAGTGATATGATTGACGCCGAAGACAGGGGTAAATATAACTCCATTGTTATGTTGGATTATTCTAAGGCCTTTGATTCAATGGACCATGAGATGCTTTTAGCGAAGATGAGCTATTATGGCTTTGACTTGAGCGTAGTCAATTGGATAAGGTCATACTTAGACTCCAGGCTGCAGGTGACGCGTTTAGGGAGTGAAACATCAACCCCGCTTGTGAAGTATCGAGGCATTCCTCAAGGTAGTTGCCTAGGGCCTATTCTGTTCAATATTTACACAGCCGATATGCCAAGCTGTGTGCAAAATTGCACAGTTCATTTGTATGCTGACGACTCGCAGCTGCACTTGTCTTATGAGCCATCGCAGATGGTGTCAGCCATTGATATGATCAATGTCGACCTTGAAAAAATATTGGGGTGGTCAATGGCGAATGGGCTGAAACTAAACATAGGCAAGTGCACTGTGTTGCATACGGCGCCACACAACATTGTGCAGTCCCTCAGTGAAAGAGGAGTGATGGTGAGGCTCGATGGCCAGAGTTTGGCTGTATTTGATAGGGCGAGAACTCTTGGCGTTGTGCTAGACAGTGGCCTCACGTTCTCTGACCATGTCACGCATGCCTGTCAACGAGCACTCGGTAGACTGAGGGGACTCTACAGATTTAGAGATATTTTACCTGAGTCTGCGAAGCTACGTATCATGCAGTCACTAGTCCTGTCCGTTTTCGCCTACTGTTTCCCAGCCTACGGGAATAGCATTTCTGGAGAAGACATGCATCGCATTCAAAAGTTGCAAAACTCTGCTATCCGTTTCATTTTTAATTTGAAACGATTTGAGCATGTCTCTCCTTACAGAGATGCCGCTGGGATGATGTCGGTAGAGACCGTCTGCAGGGTCATGACGTGTTGCATGGTCCACAAGGCTCTTGTTAATCAGGAGCCTCAGTACCTTAGTGAGAAGCTCTCATTTCGGGATGAGGTCTCTCAGCGCAGAACCCGCCATGGGAATCTTCTTCACTTTCCCAAAGTTAGGCTGGAGTTGGGAAGGAGGAGCTTCTCTTATTTCGGCCCGAAATTGTACAACGACCTCCCACCAAACGTGAAACAATGTTCAATAGCTACATTTAAGAATAAGATGAGGCAGAATTTGCTTAATGTATAGATTTTATTTATTTATTTCTATTTAATTTTCATGTATATGTTGTATTTGACGATAGTTGTTCTGAAAAGCAGTTGTTCTGTATGTAACTGAGAAACGCTTGATGAAAATAAAGACAACATTATTATTATTATTATTATTATTCTATTACATTCATAATATATTATTTGGAAGGATTCTGCGCTGGGAAGGGCTTCCAGTCCAATTATTCCAATCAATATTACCTGTGATATTAACGGTAATAACAATAATTGTAATAATGTGATTGCTGTTATATTGGTATCACTGTTACGAAACAGTATATAGGAGGGTTCAGCGAGGGAACAGTTTCCAGTTCGATTAGTCCAGTTGCTATCAGCTATAATATTAATTGTTAGTAATAATGTTATTACTCTATTACTGTTATATTGGTATTACTGTTACGAACAGTATATGGGAGGGTTCAGCGCTGGGAATAGCTTCCTGTCCTATTAGCTCAGGTGATATCACCTGTAGTATTAACGCTATTAATCATAGCTGTCATAATATAATCACTGTATTATAGTTATAATTGCACTCCAGATACAGACAGTATGTGGGGAGGAAGGTATTTATTAGATATCCACTTTTATATAGTAATTGCATATTGATTCAATTACCCCCCGTTATCAGCTGTCTTTGACAATAGTCTATGCAGATGTAGTTCGTCTTGACACAAGCTCATTTACCTCACCACGTTTTAAAAAAGTTTCTTGTCGGCGGGACGCTTCATACATAAGTATAAATCTACAGCAAGACGTTTAATGAAATCAATGTGTAAGTTGGAAAATACGCGAGAAAGATCTGTACACCAGGCCTTCTTCTAGTAGGTCTCAGCCTCTTAAAGGTTCTTGCCTTTAAAGACTTCCAGCTTCCAAAAGGTTTGACCTACTTCGGTATTTGGGAGTTCATTAATTCTGAAAACCTTTAAAAACCTTTGTTCAGTCTATCGTCAATTTTGTACAGTACGAACTTCAGGTTTTTGTGAATTTTCGGCCAAAGATAGTTTCAAGTGTTTAAGTAGTCCCAGGTTCTGCTATTCCAGGCCTTTGGATTTCACTCTCTAGAACCTCCTAGCATGTACATACCAGTAATCTACATAACCACTTTGCCGTTACACAATTATATGAACTTGGCTTTTTTATTTTTAGTTTCAAATTTATTACCGATAATGATTGATGTGATTTATCGCCCAACCAAATCATCAATCTTACGTGAATCATTTCAAATCAACAATAATAATTTACAAAGAATTGATTCTCTGTACGGATACGGAGATACATCAATGATGCACTTCAACTTAACAAAACATTCCATCATCTCAATGTTTACGCTTATGTAAATATGCTCTGCACAGCTTTGAACCTAAGGTACTTGTTTGAAACTTTTTGACGTACAAATTGTTCTGTTGTAAATTATTTGTACTTTACAGATTTAATTGCCATACATTGCTTTGTTCTTTTTAAAACTATGTATTATGTTATTTTTATTCCTAAAGAAGAAAGATGTCTCCTATACTAGAAAACTTTCTGTGTACCAGATAACCGATGGTAAACGTGCCAAATCCTGTTTCGAAACAATCTTGTGCTACATACCTATAAAATGTTCATGTTTGATGTTTTCATGTGCATTATAACTATATTTACTAAACCTCATTTATTTACATATATGTACAATACTTTTTAAGGATGTACATGCAGTACACCCATTACACGGTACAAATAGTGGTACATTTTTCACGTATGAAGTAGAGTTTTGTTTTTATATCTTCCTTTTTCGTCAGTTTAAAGAAACACTCCTATTGTGCAGTTCTCTACTTTCTGTAGGAGCCAATCTCCTCTAATCAAACATCACATGTAAGTAGCACTAGATAACAAGAGGTAACGCACCAATTGGATAACTGAATGTACCCTAGAGACAGGCGTCTGTCTCAGACACTGATGCTAATGCGAGCTTTGATTTCTGTTATCTCTGACACATTGTCTCTTGCCTGCTGTACACAGACAATGAGTTAAGCTTGCTCTAGAGGCAGGTATATCTCTGGAGAATATTTACGTATCAGTTTAGTGTAATTAACCACTGTTTCACTGAATTAGAAAGATTATAATTTATTAGCGTAATCTAATTTAACAGACATTGATTTTTGAGCATGTAGTAGAGACTCTTTTTGCAATAGAAAGACAAAGATGAGCGGTGTTTTGAACAGTCTTCCTGTCTCCTTGTCGCTTTGAGTCAGTGAGATAAGGTGTTTTGAGAACCGGTGAACCTCCGACTGCAAAGCTTCCGTATAAGCTCCCGTTGTGCAGCTGAGCGGCGCTGATCATTAGCGAAGTGCGCTGCTAGAAATTATACTACGGTGGCCAGCGGAGTAACTGCTTCTAAACTGCCATAACCTATCATAGTAAGCTTCATTTACAACAATTCCCACGAAAATGCAGCGCGCAACGTTCAGCTGGGCGGAGAGCAAGCAGCGAGTTCAACATCTAACTTTAGGCACTTTCTGTGTTGCGCCGCTGATTTTCCAGCTAGAAAGTGAAATACATTAGGACGCTTGCGGCACCACTTGGTGAACTTGTTTTCAAGTTTTTTTCTAATAAAATCAATACTGAACCATATGCTTTTACTCCCCTACTTTGTAGTATAGCTTTTATTGTTAAGATATAGCTAATACGCATCCATTTTGTTATATATACTTTTTTTCAGTATTTAATAGATTTAAAAACACAATAAAGTTTGAGATTTTTCTGAATAACCTATAAAATTGTTGAAAATCTAGAAAGCGTTTGGATGCATATTAGTTATATCTAAATAAGACATCTCCCATACTTCCACGACGAACAAGAAAGCCGTAAAAGTGCATGAGGTTTAACAATTTCCTTTTGGAGCTGGAATCAAGATGGCAGCCAGTACAAACGGGTCTTAAGGAAAAGACAAAGCCCCTTAAGACAATTTGGGCTATGTAGCTGACGAGATAAGTCTGTTCCCCTTCTTTGAATCATATGGTAAAATAAGAACAACTATAACTATTGAGACATAAATTGTTGAATTTATAAATAAATCAATAACCTAAAATGTTATAGATTTACGTTACTTCCTAACTCCACCCAGTATATGCTGCATTGAATGGGTTTTCTAAAATTATACTCCGTGAAACTTGTTGTCCTGACTATGGCTTTTACTAAAGTAATTACACTGCTTTTATAAAGCACGGAAATTTCACCAAGGTCAAGAACGTACATTGAAAATGATTAATTTTTATTGTAAAATTGGTGCATTTAGTTGAAGAAATCGTCTAAGTAAAACTAGGTCACCCCGCACCGATATAGTCCAATAACTTTTGATGCAGTGTTGCCATATCGCTGCTGAGCCTCAACTGTTACCTGGTGAGTAGACAGATCAGTCATTTTTCATACACGTAAAAACTGGCTATAGTGGTAAGCGCGAGATTTATAATACATCAGCCAACAAAGGACTATTTCGGTGCTAACTACTGTAGTATGTCATTATTTACGAGTCAAAAGAAACTAAATTAAGGATAATGAGTTTATTACACTTTATATGTCTTGTAGACATTAAATGATTTAAAACTGTAGAAAATAGTATAACTAATCTATGAAAGAAACAGGATTTTTCCGTACATTTACCATTCATTGTTCAGTGAAAACAAAAAACCAATAACATTACGTTTCGGGATCTTCAATCTGATCTCTTATTCAGGTAAATAACTAACCTGACACATAATTAGAAACTAGGTGAAACACATTTATATTTATAAATTAATGTATAAATAATTACATTTATAAAGAAATACATTTATCTTTCAAAACTGTCATACATGCACTTTTAATTTTGTTTCTATTAGTCCAGGAAAATTCTTTAAAAACTACACTTTCTTCATAATGTATATGGTGCATTTTTTTTATAGCATGTTGAACTAATGTAGATTTTTAATTTTTTTTCTTTTTTATAATTGTAAATATGTTCTTTTAGCCTCGTTCCGTCTTGATGTTTAGCCGATATATTTTGTTGCATCTACAGTCGATTTTATATATTACATTCTTGGTTTCCTGTTGCTTGTTTTTAGGACTTAATTTTTTTAAGTAGCTTCTTAGATTATTTTGCCATTAGTAAAAGAAGAAATTCATTTATAGTTATTAATTGCAAACCATAATATCTACATAATATTTTATAATTTATTAGTTTTTGGTCTTTACAATTAGTTTTAAATTTTATTACAACTATTTTATAATGTGTTTTTTCTTTTTTATACACATGTTTTTCTGTAAACAATAACTGATGATACCTTAACCGGCGAAAGCGCTTTTAAAATAAACATTGTGGAAGGATAAAAAATGTGGTGACTTCCATCGAGCGTACAAAGCAGAAACCCAATATTTGATGTCAATAATTCAGTAAGTTACTAACATCCTAATTTACGCACTTAGATGAATCTTCTCTTTGTTCACCTATGATAAGAAGGTGAAGAAATCTGCCATTTCATTAGTTATAAAAGTATCTTTGCGCTGCTTCCATATAAGTAGTTAGTAGACCTAGCGCAGAATGAGCGCTAACATGGGCTCTTATGGAGTTATTTTAACATGGGCTCTTATGGCGATATTTTAACATTGTCTCTTATGGGAGATACATTTCGGTGTTTCCTAACCACAGGCTTCCTGTTTTCCGACGACTTATCTCAACCTAGACTTCCTGTTTGTCACACACCTATTTATCTCTGACTTTCTGTACTGCTTAACCACCCGTCCACAGGTTCCGTGTCGACGTCTATTGACACTCACCTTTTTGAGTACCTGAGAGTCTTAACACTCGCACCCGCGTATCTGATGGCTCCTACCGGAGTCCGACACTGTCCTACTACCTCCCATACTCCGAGCCAGACGTAACGCCCATACCCGGTTTTTGACCGCCTAACCTTTACCGGCCATGCACGACATATTCCGTCACCCATCTTTTCGAGTACCGGAGCGCATGAAAAAAACACACCCACATTTCTAACGGCCCCTGCCCAAACATTTCGATTGCCTCCAATACTTAGGGCTCTTAACCACATATATTGCCCACACTGTTATTTATAACACTCCACTCCAGGACCTAGCCGCCCATCTATACCCCCGTCTCTTGCAGACCTACACCTGAACAGTCCCTCACAGGGTTCCAACTTATACCCAAATCGGTACTCTGACCGCCTACCTTTTATCGGATGAATGATGAACTTTTAAACGTGTGCTTTCACCCTGCCGAGACCCTACACTTTTCGATTGCCTCCAGTACTCCTAGCCGAGCGTATCGCTCTTACCCGAATTTTGACCAATTTACAGTCCAATGTACCACATAGGCCTGCAATAGCCCGTCTCCCGGACTTGCTAAGACCTGCACCTGTATTTTTAATGGTCGCTACAGAAACCTCACACTATCCTATTACCTCTCATACCTCGGCTCTTAACCACGGATATTGCACATACTACGATTTCTAACTCCCCGACCTTTACGTGTGTATACGCCTACAGCCTCCAACCTCTCTCTTGTGTACCCAAGCGTCTTCAGGCCCTCACCCTCACACTGACAGGACAACAACACTTTCCAACTGCCTCCCGTAGTACCCAGGGGTATCATCCATACCCAATTGTAGACCACCTACACATTACCGACTAGTATCCACAAAGTCCAACAGGCATCCATATATGTCGTTCACCACGTCTCTTAGCCCTTACACATACTCCACGACTCCACACTCTAAAGTGTTTACTACGCGTAGCGTCACATTCGAAAATTGTCTTCCCACCATTAATACCCTGTACTGGTTCCCACGCATTTAGTTAACACCTTTACCGTATTAATCTCCATATACGAGTATTTACCGAGCACATCGCACAATATTAGTTAGCCTTACCTTTGTGGGGAGGTTCAACATATTCCTCCCGAGATCCCCATTAAAAAAAACAGGGCCTAACACGGCACTCTCATTTTACTGACAAATATTCATACATTACCTGAACGTGTAATGCTAATATTTACCGAGTACTTTCCCAACAGGATGTTCTCATCCCGAGGTCCTAGTCTCAAGCTAACAGCTTATAACACGAGGCGTACATTCTGAGCGATTACTATTTGCCGATCAGTGCCGGTGCATATGTTTCAATACCTGGACATCTAATGTCTACGAAGTACTTCATATACTCTTATTCCACGCAGCCCATCACGGAACCCTAATTTCTGTTACCTTTCACTTGGATGTCTATCACTTCACCTCGGGACCCCACTCTCAAGCAGACGTAACCGGCAATTAAAAGAACCGTATTTCGTTATTAACAAAGCACCATACATTTATTTCAACTACTGCTTGGACATTTAGTTTCCATATTAATCAAGTATTTTGTTTTCACTTAACCCACGCCTCCCTTTACGGCACCCCAACTTTTTATCCACATTAAATCCACCATCACTTTCTAACGGCCAGGCTCTCATTTTCATAATATCAAGCGAACGTAGCTTAATACGGAGTACCATCCCATACAATTTAAGCTTTACCGTGTGTACGTATATCTGTCGCTTATACTTGAACATCTAAAGGCCCATCATACCTCACTATGGTTTCCTAGCTGTTCCCTTACTTTCATTTATTTATAAAGAGATGCATACAGAGGTATTAGTCCAATCGTCTCGAGACCCCGAGTTTACATAAAATCAATATTATACAGCGATATACTAATGTTTATATTATAATCTATGCTAGCACTTTATGAAATCTCGACCACAGTGACTTACGGTACTCATTGCACCGGCTCAAGACACTGATCGCGACCGACAGTTTGCGGTTGGCGGTTACCTGTATCCTCGGACTCTGATCATTCATTTTCTACAACAATATTAAAACTAATAACTATTATAATACCTTCAGTACAGCACGGGATATCTGCCATCCTGAATACAGCCGGAATAATACATAGGTACTGCATTCGGTGAGTAATAAGTTTTAATTTTTCTCCCGAGTGTAATGTAAAGAGCTTTAACTTATTTATAGTCTATTTTTCAAAAAACGTATCACGCTTCGTATACTTTGAATGTAGTTAATCATACCGGATGCGATGATTGAGGTTTGCGGTTACCTGTAAAAACCCAGACGAGTAACGGTACAGCTGCAACCGCAATTTTAAGAGACCTCATTGGTCGGAATAAGCGCGTCCCTGATTGGTCTAAATTAGTGTCCCAGAGCTCCCATTGGTCGGCTCCCTATAAAAGCGGCAACATTCTTCTCTCTCGTCAGTTTTTCAGTGGACGTCAAAGAGGCAGGACGTGTGTTGAGTGCTCTGCTCAGTGTTATTTTAGTGTTATCGAGTGGTTGTATTTTTAAAGCTATAGTGACGCTTTCTTAGAGTGAGTCAGCGGTGTTAGTGTGTTTTATATTTATTAAGTGCTTTTTTACTATCATAGTAATTTTATAAAAGTAAATTAGCTTATAGGAGTTTTATTACATTTTCAGTTTATTAAGTGCTTGTGCTTTATTTAGCGATCACAGACATTAAACTCCTTTACACTGTGTGTGTTCTTAAAGTGTTTATACTATTGTTCCTTTGTTATTAAATCTAATACAGTGTTATTGTGTTTTTCTGAAAGTGAACAAGTTAATTCGTTGTGTTACTGTGTTTGTATCGTAGTGACAAACCCAACATTGATTTCGTTCATTTATTTATGTGTCGTATTTATAATCAAGTTTTGTGTAATTTATTTCGGTTATTACATCATACCATAGTGCACTGTAAAAAAGTTTACTGCGCATGCGCAGCTCCTACACTTACTTAAGCGCGTAACGTGGTCTTCTTGTCATTCTTAGACGTGACGTTGAACAGTCAACACCCATTCCAAAAGCTTGTATCAAAGCTGCTTGCTGTATTATTTTAGAGCTAATTACATACAATATGGATCCCGTAAAAGTTTTGCATACCAATGAAACCTACTGTAGAAGGTTTAGAACATATGGGTCAGAAACAGTTTTCAAGTTTAACCCAGTACCCCAAGGAGTGTCCGAACTTGATTGGATTAAAAAGGGTTTTCGGGAGTATTGTCGAAAAGGCGAAAGCCGGTACTACCGAAAATGACTACCTAGGCTTCACTTTAGATTCTCTGAATTTCAGAACGAAAGATTCCGGATATATCGCTTATAGACCTGCAAATCAAGTTCACGGGGATATAATTTGGGATATATTTGGAAAACTTATCCAAAGTAATACGGATTCGATAAAGTCCATGGACACATTTAGAGTTAAGTGCATCCGCACCAATATTCCAGTAGGCAGTGGTAGCCTCAGAAGACCTGGTTTGTATAATAACTTTGAAGAAGAATGTAAAGCACGTAGAGGTATCGTAGTCATTAAGAATAGCGATAGTCTGTGTCTGCCCCGAGCTATAGTCGTAGCAAAAGCCTATGCCAAAAAAGATCCTCAATTCAAGGCTATACGTGAAGACAAGGGTAAGCGACAAACTCTTAGAGCCCAAAAATTGATGACCAAAGCCGGGGTCCAAATTTCAGAACGGGGAGCTGGGACCCCCGAACTTTCAAAATTTCAAGACCACCTCAAAAAATATAATATTACAGTTTATAATTACGATAATAAGGGTCGAGATGTGTATTTTTCAGGTAGTAACGATGATGCTTTGTACAAAATTAACTTGTTGTATCACGAAGGCCATTATAATGTAATCACATCCCTCACTGCAGCCTTTTCATGCCATTTTTTCTGCGAAGCATGCCATGTCCCTTACGACCACAAAGGTTTACACAGGTGTTCAAATATCTGTCCTGCGTGTCAGACCCTATCTCCTCCACCGTGTAAAGAGGAGCATGGGGGAATTTTGTGCCCTGATTGTAACATGACCATGAAAAATCAGAACTGTTTTGCGGCTCATAAGAGTGAACGTTGTAAGTCGGTAAAAAAATGCTTACGGTGCCAAAGACTTGTGTTTTTGAACAGTCGTAAAACTAAACATGTATGCGGTGAAGTCTTTTGCAAAATCTGTAACGAATTCATGCCCCCAAACCATCAATGTTACATGCGGGTCGACACAAACAAACCAAAAACCAAAGACTTTCTTTTCATTTTCTTTGATTTAGAAACTCGCCAAGACGAAATTTTAGCCGAAAACTCAAAAATTCATAAAGTTAACCTTTGTGTTTCTCAACAATTTTGTTGGAAATGTATTAATGGTAAATCTTGTGAAATGTGCAAAGACCGAACAAAGATCTTTGATAGTGATCCTGTGAATCAATTTATGAATTACGTAATGGAGGAGAGAAAAAAATTCAAAAACGTATGTGTAATGGCTCATAACGGTCAGGGTTTTGATTTTCAATTTCTGTTAAAGTATGTTCTCGAACAAACAAAATTCACTCCAGAGCTAATCATGCGTGGCACTAAAGTCATTCTCATGGAACTGGATAACGTCAGATTTATCGATTCGCTAAATTATTTTCCCCATGGCCCTCTCTGCATTACCCAAAGCCTTTGACCTCCCCCCGGAGAAGAAGAAGGGTTACTTCCCTCATCTTTTCAACACTTTGGCAAACCAAAATTATGTAGGCCCTATACCAGCCAAGGAGTACTATTGCCCTGAATCCATGTTTGAGAAGTCTTACAAAGATTTTGAAAATTGGCACAACGACCAACTTAACCAAAATGTAGTTTTTTACTTTCAAAAAGAGTTGGTCGAGTACTGTATCTCCGATGTGGAGATACTGGCGCAAGCGTGTATTAAGTTTAGAAACATGTTTTTGAAAGAATGTAATGTAGATCCGTTCATGGAAGCCGTCACCATTGCCAGCGCCTGTAATCTGGTGTTTAGACGGAATTTATTAAAACCCAACACTATTGGCCTGGTTCCTAAAAACGGATACCGTATGGTTGATAACCAATCGCCTATTGCTTTACAATGGCTGAGCTGGGAGGAAGAACAGCGTAGTGTCCGCATTCAGCATGCGGGGAGGGACAGAGAAGTTAAAATCGAGGGATTAAAAGTAGACGGTTTTGACGGAGAACGAATCTATGAATTTCAGGGCTGTTATTTCCATGGGTGCCCAAAATGTTTTCCATTTAATAGAGAAGAACCACTCAAAGAGGACCCTTCCGACTCCCTGCACTTAAGGTTCGAGAGAACCAAAGCTAAAATGGCTCGTCTCCGAGCATCTGACTATGAAGTAATTGAAATGTGGGAGTGTAAATTCAATCATTTAAAGAAAGAACAACAATTGGATTATCTAAATTTTCTCCCCATTCTAAGCACAATCCCACTCAATCCCAGAGATGCCTTCTTCGGGGGAAGGACAGGCAATGCAAAATCTTATCACAAGTGCGAGGACGGGGAAACAATTCAGTATGTAGACGTTTGCTCCTTGTACCCGTTTGTCAATAAGTTTTCTCCTTATGTTTTATCCCATCCAAAAATATATGTAGGGGACAAGGAGTGTAGAGAAAGAGGCATGGAGGCCGAAGGTCTCATGAAATGTAAAGTATTGCCTCCACTAAATTTGTACCATCCCGTCCTTCCAGCACGCATGAACAATAAATTAATGTTTGTTTTATGCCGTACATGTGGTCTAGAAATGCTAAACACAGACTGTAACCATAACATCGAAGAAAGAGCATTGACAGGGACATGGACAATGCAGGAAATACGAAAGGCTGTAGAAAAAGGATACAAAATTTTAAAAATGTACGAGCTTTGGGATTATAAAATGATTACTTACGAAGACGGTGGTCTTTTTACGGATTTTATTAACAAATTTCTCAAGATTAAACAGGAGGCATCGGGCTACCCCTCTTGGTGCCTCACTGAAGAGGACAAGGCTAAGTACGTTCAAAATTATTATGAACACGAAGGTGTCAGACTTGACCCTTTCAAAATTGAAAAGAACGGAGGTCTTCGCTCCCTTGCTAAATTGATGTTAAATTCTTTCTGGGGTAAATTTGGTCAAAGGGAAAATCAGACAAAAAACATCAATCATAAGAGACCCTTTTGAATACTTTCAGTTGCTGTCCAACCCTGAAATAGATGTAAATACTACTCAAATTATTAACGATACTGTACTAATTGTCAAACTGGCAGCATATTGAAGAAGCCGCAGAGGCCCTAAGGACAGTGAATGTTGTGGTTGCAGCATTTACAACGTCACATGCTCGATTAAAATTGTATGAACACTTAGAAAAGTTAGGGAGGCAAGTTCTTTACTATGATACAGACAGTGTCCTTTACGTACACAGGGAGAGTATGCACAAGGTCCCCACAGGGGACTACTTGGGCGAAATGACCGACGAGTTGGCTGACTATGGTCCAGGGTCATACATAGTAGAATTTGTTTCCGGAGGCCCCAAGACCTACGCCTATCTTGTCTGGTCAACAAATAAAAACGCACTAGTTGAAGTTTGTAAAATAAAAGGCCTTACTCTAAATTTAAAAACTAGTGAAAAATTAAATTTCGAAACATTGAAAGCATTAGTTCTGAGTAATTCATTTGACTCAGTGGACATCGAAGAGAACAGAATAAGACGAACCAAGGACAAAGACATTGTTACAGTCAAAGAAACGAAGTCTTTTAAAATTACAGGACCCAAAAGGAGACTCGAAGGGCCCTACGATACTGTACCGTTTGGATTTAAGAAACAAAAATTAATACTCTAACATGTTTAAAAAACTACATTTTCACCAATCACAACGTTAAAAATTCCATTACAAATCCTGAGACATACATAGAGAGAAAATAAATGTAATTATAACCCACCACATCCGTGGGTTGTGGCCGAACGTTCGTTGTAACGCTTCCTTCAGATGTGTACTACTATTGAATTATGTTATGAGAGCTGACCACGAGTAAAAATTTGAGATTATTTTATTATACAGGTATTTCAATTACGTACAAAAGAACTTTTTAAATACTAGATAATTGTACTGTATTATTACAGCCATTACATATAATTTTGCACTCCAGACCCTTCTTTGGGTGGTTGGCCGAAAGTGCAAAATACAAGTGTTTTGAGTGTATATCTGCCCCCATCATCTTTACCTTCAAATGTCACGTAAGTGTGAATGTTTGATCACCCTCGCGTCAAGGGAACGTCTGCTTCTAAGGCCGGCGTAAAACCCGTAAGTCCTGGAGCAGTTCGACCTCTTTCACGGCCGGCTTAAAAACCCGTAAGCCCGGGAGAGGTTGACCCTTGGACAGTGTAGAGGGTGAGACTGATTCGAAGGAGCGAATGTGGGAACTCAGTAGGATGCGTGGACTTGGGCATGGAGATGATGAACAAGTCTATGCTCCGAACGGCTCAGTATGAATGAGGTCTCTAAGGCAAGCCTAAACCCTGTAAGTCCTGGGACCGTGATTGTGTAATATAGTGACCACATTGAATGTGTACTGATGAAGGAGCCGATAAACGCTGATTTCCCTCTTCTTAAGCCCTCTGATGCAGCAAACTGTTAGATACGTCATTACATAGTTATTTGCTCGAATGTTAGCATTTTATATTTGTTTATTGTTTTTAATAACATAAATACCTTCCAGTGTATGGATAAAGTCAATTATCACAAACATTTTACTATACCGATTTTTCTACGTCACTTAAATATGCTCTTATGTGTGATCTCAGGTCCACTTCAATACATACACGCTGACATATCCATCAAACACTATTCACTCTGTAATTTCACCGCAAAATCAGAATGTCTATGAGCTTTAAATAATTATGCCCCTCAAACACTCACATGCACTACACAGGCTTACAGGTGGATACCAACAGTTTTATTTATAAATTTGTAGTTGACTCGTCTCATGTTCATTCGCAAATGAGCACTCAGAGCGTTTAACATGGCAACCTTCCTTAAGCTTGAATCTAGAAATACGGTTAACAGAAGTGAGAGGTTTCGTACCACACGTGAAGAACTAACGTTTATACTGACCTCTCCCATTGACTCAATAGATTGGCCCCTAGCATTTTCAGAGTACATTGTCGATCATATAAAAGATGGAGCCTCACCTACTGATCACTTTGTAATTACAATAGGGATTATACCTTTCATGGCAGCATCTAAATTAACCTCTTACGTGTTTGATGATGCGCTTGAGAAGACATTCGTTAATGTGGAAACATTGATAGGGCCTTTAATTGTGACAGCAGCTATAGTAAAAGTACCTGAGCAGTTTCTTCAGTAATAGGCATTTAGTATATCTCCTTGTATTATTAGTAAAGAGACAGAGAGAGAGGTTCTGCATTGAGTTGAGGATCACACTGTGTTTGCTTTGAATAGGTACACGGAGGAGGAATCAAAATAAGTACAAAGACCCTTTTTACGTTTTTTAGTAGAGTGAATTGAAAGACTTCTCCGAGTATAGTGACCTGATGAACTTGCAATGGATTTAAAAAAGACAATAAAAAATTACTCTCACTGAGAGAGGGCTTTGGCATTGATTGAGTTGAGAAGTCCTCTCGTCGGGGGGTACAAAAAAAATATGTTGGGAGGTAGCAGATTTGTCATGGAATGGCTACCACCGTAAAGAGCGATGGTTGGGGCTCTTTACACACGTGGATAGGCCTACTGGGGAAGGAGCCACGTAAAAAATCTCCTAACGCGCCATGGTCCTACGCCCTGGTCACGCGGCAAGCACGTGTGTACCTAGCGTGGTGGGGAAATGTGACCACTCGCCACAACACGGCTGTTAAAACATATAGACCTCACCGAAACATACGAGTATTTCTAGGACGTCAGATGAACAAATATAACGACACCATTTAATCTACATGCCAACAGCATGTCTTGACTGGTTCATCAGAACCCTCATCTACACCCTACGCCTAACACTGTTGCCAGTTTTACTTGTAGTGAAAATTATTGGTTTCTCTCAAAATATGTTGCAATAAACAAACATTATCAGCTGTTACCGTAAACAAATAAATCTACATTTGATTTCACTCATCTAGTTTACATTCATATACATCAAGCAGAGCCAGTATGTGACCATATCCAGGCCATAACGGGATCAGCTGGTGATCAGCGTCGATATGGCAACACTGCCTCAAATGTCATTGGACTAGTATCCTGATAGCCCTAACATTCCTACTCCCTTCTATCCTAGGTAGTCCTTAATCCACCTTAAACCCTATGCTCCAACTTAACCTAAACCAACCGGAGTAAAATTTCCTTTTTATAAAGTTGTTTTCATTGATTTTAAGTTAAAAATACACATTTAACATTACAGCAAATCCGACTGTCTATGAACACGTTCAAGCCTGTGGAGAGTACACTCCAGGAACTGCACATGAACAACTGCACCGTCTCGCTGGATGCCTTCTACCGCCTCACTAACCTGCGGGTAAAGGACCTCTTAATAAGGAAATTTTAATGTAAAATGAGAGTGCCGTGTTAGGCCCCGTTTTCTTTAATGGGGATCTCGGGAGGAATATGTTGAACCTCCCCACAAAGGTAAGGCTAACTAATATTGTGCGATGTGCTCGGTAAATACTCGTATATGGAGATTAATACGGTAAAGGTGTTAACTAAATGCGTGGGAACCAGTACAGGGTATTAATGGTGGGAAGACAATTTTCGAATGTGACGCTACGCGTAGTAAACACTTTAGAGTGTGGAGTCGTGGAGTATGTGTAAGGGCTAAGAGACGTGGTGAACGACATATATGGATGCCTGTTGGACTTTGTGGATACTAGTCGGTAATGTGTAGGTGGTCTACAATTGGGTATGGATGATACCCCTGGGTACTACGGGAGGCAGTTGGAAAGTGTTGTTGTCCTGTCAGTGTGAGGGTGAGGGCCTGAAGACGCTTGGGTACACAAGAGAGAGGTTGGAGGCTGTAGGCGTATACACACGTAAAGGTCGGGGAGTTAGAAATCGTAGTATGTGCAATATCCGTGGTTAAGAGCCGAGGTATGAGAGGTAATAGGATAGTGTGAGGTTTCTGTAGCGACCATTAAAAATACAGGTGCAGGTCTTAGCAAGTCCGGGAGACGGGCTATTGCAGGCCTATGTGGTACATTGGACTGTAAATTGGTCAAAATTCGGGTAAGAGCGATACGCTCGGCTAGGAGTACTGGAGGCAATCGAAAAGTGTAGGGTCTCGGCAGGGTGAAAGCACACGTTTAAAAGTTCATCATTCATCCGATAAAAGGTAGGCGGTCAGAGTACCGATTTGGGTATAAGTTGGAACCCTGTGAGGGACTGTTCAGGTGTAGGTCTGCAAGAGACGGGGGTATAGATGGGCGGCTAGGTCCTGGAGTGGAGTGTTATAAATAACAGTGTGGGCAATATATGTGGTTAAGAGCCCTAAGTATTGGAGGCAATCGAAATGTTTGGGCAGGGGCCGTTAGAAATGTGGGTGTGTTTTTTCATGCGCTCCGGTACTCGAAAAGATGGGTGACGGAATATGTCGTGCATGGCCGGTAAAGGTTAGGCGGTCAAAAACCGGGTATGGGCGTTACGTCTGGCTCGGAGTATGGGAGGTAGTAGGACAGTGTCGGACTCCGGTAGGAGCCATCAGATACGCGGGTGCGAGTGTTAAGACTCTCAGGTACTCAAAAAGGTGAGTGTCAATAGACGTCGACACGGAACCTGTGGACGGGTGGTTAAGCAGTACAGAAAGTCAGAGATAAATAGGTGTGTGACAAACAGGAAGTCTAGGTTGAGATAAGTCGTCGGAAAACAGGAAGCCTGTGGTTAGGAAACACCGAAATGTATCTCCCATAAGAGACAATGTTAAAATATCGCCATAAGAGCCCATGTTAAAATAACTCCATAAGAGCCCATGTTAGCGCTCATTCTGCGCTAGGTCTACTGTAGTTGCACCATCTCGGTCATGTTTCCCGAGAAAAGAGAAAAAAAAAAGAAGAAAAAAGGAGGCAAGACTTGCAACAGCCTCTTCAAAATCATCGCGGATAATGGGCGGTATTCCCTTTTTTAGGCTTCCAAAAACTTTAAGTACTAAGGAAACCACTCCTATTCCCCAGGAGGTTTCACTTCTGGCTATTTTCCACTTGAACCTTCACTTGGTAAAACTAAAACCTATGTGTCACTTGAATCTAGGCAACGTTTATGGATATCCCGGAGCGGAACCCCAAATATCAAGATATTGAAGTGCAGTTGTATAACATTAGTTCTAGTCTACTGCGGGAAATGACTGCCAACTTTGGAGCTGGTCTGTACAGAGCTGGTTTTCCCTTCTTCCAAGAAGACATTACTAAGATTAATGGCTAAAACCCTTATCCTCTCTTATGACAGGAGGCGGATCCTTTCCTTACCCGTCTATAATATCCTGTCACTCCGGAAAGAGCGCAAAGGTCCTTTTATGACACAGTGCAATTTCTCAGCTTTTTGTCTTAAGAAGGACCACACCGACAACCCCCGCAGTAAACGAGATCTACAGGATGCAAATAAAGTCTGGAACATCAATTTAAAATTCGGATAGTGCAGGGAGTCTGAATTGCGTATGGTATCTGGTATTTGTAGGTGGAAGCAAATCTTGGAAGTTTTCCAATGGAAATTGGGTCATGTGGCACATAATTTAGAACAGATTTACTTTCATAAATACAAATTCCATAAAGTGATATACTTCGATAAATAGCCTCTTGTAAATATTGCCGCATGTGATTATTTGAGAAACTATATAGATATATGTGTGTTTGTGTGTGTGTGTGTGTGTGTGTGTGTGTGTGTGTGTGTGTGTGTGTGTGTGTGTGTGTGTGTGTGTGTGTGTGTGTGTGTGTGTGTGTGTGTGTGTGTGTCCAATTCAGGACAAAGATACGTTAGTTCAATGTGTACAAAATAATCTTATATTAATATTAATTCAAAATAAATACCATCTTGTTATTAATATTATAAATGTTTTAGAAGTATGCTAACTGTTTATTTTAATGCACTTCTTTCAGTCAATAATAACAATACAAAACTGTGGTTACCTTTGATAATATTTGAAAATTACTTTAACCATAACACTTTATTTTTAAAGAGTTCACTAATTTTAAGAAGTTAACTCCCCTTATCAATTGGCATATCTAAATATAACTAGTTTTAAATCAAATTTATAATTTCAAGTCCATATGTCAGATAGTTATCGAGATATCGTGTGAACAAACAGACACACAGAAGTGAAAATTTTCCGGGTTCTCGAATTAAAGACTTTGCTAATGTTCAGTTAGTAAGTCCAAACATTCTCAAAAAATTTTAAATATTAAATGTTTAAAAACTGTCTGTGAGTCATTTGGTTATTTGAAAAACCAGTACGTTAAAGATATTCCATCAGGACAAAACGAGTTATATCTATTCGTGCAAAATCAACTTATATTACTATCGACTTGACAGTATTGAAAATATACTGTTAAAAATATACAGGTTACAGGAATTTGTATATGCTTATTGAATTAAATTCAATAGCACTTCTTTAATTCAATAGCAATCATGAATAATTGTGGACCTCAGTAAATTATTTAAAGCACAAGAATTTAGTTTAAATCACTTCATTTTTCTTAAGTCTGGATGTCCCCTCCTAACAAATCGTACTATTGAAATATATCTAGTTAAATAAAATTGATACGTACTAGGCTGTAATTTATAAGCTAAAGACAAAGGTAAATATGTTACGCTTCGTACTTGTATTGGTACTTCCTAATATTTCTATATTCGATGCTCTCTTTGTAAACTTGTTTGACTACAATAGACGAAATAAGGCTCCTTATGATCAACAATAACACCATAAACAATGACTGACGTACGGACGCCTGTAAACTCTACGTCATTAATCATGATCAATACAGATGTTGTGAGTTATCCATATAAAACTTATTCATTCTACGTTATTTAATTGTGATTGGTTTATATTTAACGGGATTATAGTAATGTCGTTGCGTTACAACATTGGATTATTTGAAGCTAATTAAGTATTCATGAGTTAGCTTATCCTGGATACGTGATAATACTCAGCTGTGGACAGCAGAGGGAGCAGATGGGCAGAGCTTGTAATTGCTTCCGGTACATCCCTACGTTCTTATCGTCTAAAATAATATGTAGATAAAACAAACTATTGGTAGATAATTTATGAAATATTTTTATAGAGATTATTCAGTTTTAGTATTATTAGAAACTCGCTTTAAAACAAGACAATTGATTAAATATAAATTGAATTACAATAAATTATTCCAATGTAATTAAGGCACGTGTGTGTTTTATTCCAAGGGATAAAACTATGAATAATTATTTATCTTACATTAATTATGCTGCGTTACAGGAAAATTAAAAATCGAAATTCATATAAAACTTTACAAAGATTAAATGCCAGATTATTTAACACTTGTAACCATTACGTACTTTAACGATTAAGTTGCTGATATATTAGTATTCCAATCCCAAATTAATTACTACAGTTTTCAATCAATGAAAAGGATATCTAGTAAACATTAACAGAAAACTTAAAAAGGAAATGTCATGTTTATTAAAAATTAAAATGTAATACTCGCTACAATATTTTAGATTTTGTACTTCCATTAACACATTATATCGATTTATTGTACTATCAATAGTTATATGTAATAGAGGTATATTTTTCTTCAGATGCTTTTTTATTTGCAAGAGATACTCAATTTTACTACCAATAACCTTTTGGTCGGTCTTGTTCCCTTCCAAAATCGTGATTGCACGCCGTTTACAAGTTACGTTAGATATTAATAAAATTGTAAGATAATAAGTAAGCTAATAACTAGTAAGTTTCCTAACTAGAGGGGCAAAACTTGTCCGTAAGTAGCTAAGTTGGATAAACTAATAAAATTTATTAGTTGCCAACATTTGATGATCTTGGCAATGATGTTTATAATGTAACATCTTAAGTATAAATACTGATACTGCTGTTACTAAGCATACCTGTTACATGTAACTGTTGTCTGTGTTATATTGAATATGGTTAAAGGCGTGATCCAGTAGACCAGATACTTGGAGGTCAAATTCTGAGAACTCATAAAGGCTGATTTTAACTTGAATTTTCCGTACGTTCACACTGTCTCATTCGATAACATGAAGGGTTGAAAAATAATCATTAGTCGAACATGGAAGGAAACTGGACATGTGACCACGTAGTAAGTACGGTTCTTTGAAAATTCTTCATTATTGAGAATTTTTATATTTACTTCAAATTATACATACTTGATTAATTACAACACAAGTTTGTATTGTTACAATTAAAAAGAAAAATAATTTATTATGTTAAATTTGCATTTTATTTAGAAATGAAAAGGTTTGTAGTGGAATACAGAAAAATGGGATGAAAAAATTATTCAGAAAAATGAGTTTTCAGTGATCAAGCTGATGTCGAAAAAAATAGGCGATAAGACTTAAAGAATGTTACAAGCATATTTATTTAAGGAGAAGCCGACCCCTTTTAACCCTTATTCTGCCCGTCCTCATGGACCTTTGGCCTTTGCGAGGATCTTATCAAACAAAATAAGAGGGAGTCGATACGGTACTGAGTACAAGGTAGATGGTACTGATAAAAAAGTGCAACGGTAACAGACAGGGTCTCATATTAAATAAATGTTAAAACTCAAATAATAACACCTGGTATGTCTATTTATTTTACTATACAATCCAATTAAAAGTTAATAATCTGAGATGGCTCGAATCCTTATCGAGGAAACTTGGACGATAAGATATCATGTCACTGTCCAAACACTGTATATTTACCGTACTAGCACCAGTGAGTGTTTATCCCTGATCTGAAAACCTCAGAGATATACTATAGAAGGATTTCATTCTTCATACAGCTAATAAGTTGACAGCAATAGCATTGACTCTGCTCCACGAGGACTTCTAAAGTTCGCTTCACTATAGACATGAAATTTTAAATAATATTCCAGAAGCTGAAAGGCAATTTGCATTGCATAAGCACATACCTATTTTTTAATCGATATAGACTCCTAAGAAAGAAATCTGACTTCAGGTGCGCTAGATATGGTGAAGGTTAAAATTAGGAAGTATCAAAAGGGTAAAAAATAAGAAACGATAATTATTTTCTCAGATAATATATTTCATAGCTTACCACACTTACAGCCATCCGTCAAGAACGTAAATAAATCTTAAATCAGCATCAGCTAACTATATACAAACCATTGAAGAAGTTACTTTCAGTCTCTACGTCTAGTTGTCAGACGCTGATATAACAATTATTTATGTGTGTGAAGGGTCTGTATTTAAGTTATTAATAGATCTAATGCAAAATGCTAATTTTTTGCAGATTTAGAATGGAACGGCATTGATTAAGGTACTAGAAACTATATCAGTAGTTCTTGCTACGATCCTTGTACTATAAGAGCTAAATCTCCAGTAAAGACTATTTAAAGGATGACTAGGTAATTAGAAATTATTAATTTTATCGTTTTGGTTGTGTGTGAAGGTTCACATCCTCCTTACGTTCTAGAAGTTGGAGATGTGACTCAAAAACTCAGTCAATCAGTGAGTTAACTCACCATAATACAGAATACTAGGTTTTTTTTTAATTGGAATCCTATTATATCTGAGTTTACACGGGATAGTAAGGGATCAAAGTAACTCATTTTCCGTTTAAACAACGCTCACCAACGAGAAATTATAGTTTAATTAGTTCCTGATCCTGCCATTTGGAGCGCTGAAAGCTCCTTAACCTGACAACGTCTCAGGAAGTTACTCTAAATCTCCATTTTAGTTTACAGATTACACGACATATGTCACAGAACGTGTAAGTGTGGTAGTAACAAATTATCGATTTTTCCGAAACTTCCATGATTGAATTGTAAAAAAAACACTTAATCAACTATATTTGAAGACGTGTCCATTCCCAACGCATTTTTATTCAAAAGAATGTTTATTACAATAGGCATCATTATTGCAAGTACTAAAAAGCCAATCGGAGTGCTTGTGGAGCTATTTATTGACAGCAAAAAATTATTTTTTACAGTAAAAAAGTTGATTGTTTTATAATTCTATTGTTCATTTGTCAAGAGTAGTGAGACAATGGCAAACCAGTCAGGGCTTAGCCGTGGAAATATCAACACAATGTAATCAGTTGTGTGTGATTAATCAGTCTACACTAGGCCGTCCCCTGGGCTGCTGTGGATTGGTGGGGGGGAGAGGATATGGTACCACATGTCTGACCAACTGTGGATGTCTGTTTAGTTTATACATACACACATATATCATATCCCACGTATCATGTAGCGTACATTATATTTGTTTTTATTTTTTGTTTTTTTAGTTCGTTATAATAAAATGTTTTTTTTTTTTTACGAGTAAGTTCTTTTTTGACATGCTTATTTCAACAAAGTTTACTCTGAAATTCTAAACACATGATCTTGATTTCGGTGTGATTTACTTATCAAAAACACTAACGTTTGCTTAAGCAAAGTAGTCTTTGGAACACAATATGCGAGATTCTGTGTTAACGAAAATCGAATTTTTGGAAGATTCTCCAACATTTATATTTATTGGAGAAGCTTCAAAGTTTTAAACAGTGACAAACAATGGTATTCTTTCTTACCAAGGTTACTCCTTCTTACGGTTATGAAACCTATAAATAAATTAACCATAACATGAGGTATAACATTACATTTTATTGCTCCTGTACTCGTACAATGCAAGACTGATACTTTCACAACACGTCAAGATCTCACACACGATACTTCTAGTAAGAAATGAACAGTAGATTTGAAATTTTTCATGAAGCATTTATATATAAACAATATTGAGTATGATAGTGGTGTATGTCACTCAATGGGATTTGGTTGAGGATTAGCGATCATTGATTTTATCATTAATCATGATGGAACAGAAAAGATCACAGAATAAATATATTTTTTAACAAACTTAGTAATAATCATGCACAATTTGTTACATGTGAAATGGTGACACGTGGATCACTATTGCACATATCACGTGTGCATACCACCTCAGTGAAGCCACGTGCCACGTGATATGGCGTACTCCTACCTTGTATAGAAAAAAAATTCCGTTTATACCGGTTCGGCTAACAGTTCAAATATTCATATTTTATATACTAATATGCCTCGTCATAACTACTATCAACTACTTTAAATTTTAAATGGAAATCTTGAACAAATCTTTCTAAACAAATATGCAATCCTATAGTTTGTAATAGAATAATTTCACCAAACCAAGAAAGAAATAGAGATAAGTATTTTTTTCACCATTTATCACCTCTACTAAAAGCCGCCCTTCGCGTCAAAAAAGACAACTCTGGTATGACTGGAATGCTTTTAGATTCTACAGTAATTGATTGAGTGCTCCCTGCAACACAGCTCAAAAAGTTTCATTTACTCTATAAATATGGCTTTTAAAAACTGCAGGACATCTAATACTATCACTGTGAACCAATTTTCATTAACTGTCATTGCTGATTACATTTCCAGAGATTAAATTAAAATTATTTAGGTATTTTATTAGTACTTGTAATCTAATATACACTGGTTTTGGATAAGTGTTTGCTGTGATTTAAATAATTTTTAAACTATTTATAAAATATAAATATTAATGGTGATAACTTAACTTTTTTGTTGTGTAAGAACAATATACTGGGCTTTATCTCTTTATAAGATCAGCTTTTCAGTAGTGCATAATTTTTCTGCTTGTTTGAGCTAACAGAGTTTATAGCCTCGTATTTTTCTATTAAAAAATAACCTACCATAATATGCCATTAAAAATATATATTACATAATATTTTTTAATGTTTTGTTGACAGTCATATATTGAGAGCTTTAATATGAATAAATGAACAAATTAAAATAGAAAGATGCCATTATTAAAGAGGCGAAGTTTGGTCAAACAAATCTCTCAACCACTCTACCTCAAAATATACAATAACCTCACTAGTCTATAATATGTACAGACTAGACCTAAAGAACTTTTTTGGTACTACATAATATTTATTTAGTAACAAGAATAGTCAAGATATAGAGAAACGTCACCATCAATACGTCACTCCTCGTCGAAAAATTGTAAACACAGTTAAATCGTGAATTATGTCGCCATCACTGTGGATATCGATAATCTATACAAATAAAACAAAGTCGTGTTAGTTACAGCATTTATAACTCTATTACAATATTTATATAATAGTATAATCTGAAAAAGCCTGTTAATTGTAACTAACTGTTCTGAGTAAACATTGTTTAATGGCAGCAAATTACTAATGCTGTAGTCATTATACACTATATATGTAGTTAATTTAACCACTATCTTTTTCAATCATATGTATTTATATGCATAGTCTCAAACAAATAGAGCAGGCTAAACTTGATAGTAATAACAGTTCTTATACTAAGATTTTCTGCAATCACTGTTAGATACATAATAAGAAAGCAGATATTAAAAATACTAACAATATCTAAGTACCTTCCTCAACCAGTTCCAACTTTGATTATACATTACTATAGTTTTTTACTTTTAAAAAGGCAGCTTCTGGTGTCTGCGTCAATAAATATTAAAAGCGAGCATTAATCATTTGAAATTATAATCTGGAATACAAAGACTCCGTGTTATAAAACCCATCATAGTTATGTGTTGACAGGAAGGTGGGTTCTCCGGACCTGTGGATATATATTTTCTTGATCGGGGAAACAAGGCAAAATCAACTATGGTACAAAATAATGAGACCGGAAATAATTACAGTGCTATAAATATACAATTTGACGAATTGTCTTGATGTTGCAACAAGACAAATTCAACATTGGCGTCGGAAATATAATTCGCTCGAACCAGATGTGCTCATACACGTGCAAACCTACGGAGTTGCGTGCGAAACCGCGGGTAACTGCTAGTCAGTCAGTAAATGTTTGAGTGTTAGGGCGGAACTTTTTCGTGATTGCGTAAGGTCATAAAAGTCATAAATCAATCAATCAGTGATCCTTTTCTTTGTTGAAGTTTGTTTTTGACGATGGAAGTGTTGGTTAGTAATTTGCCTGAAGAAGAGATCAGATTTCAGGTCTCGAAACGTAGTGTTACAGATTTTTTTGTCGCAGATCGATGGCAAATGTCCGGAAAAGGCCCAAAATACACTGTAGTAATGTTTGTATCAGTTCGAATACACCACGTTTATGACCATCCTTTTAGGTTTGTTCCGAGAAATAAATATTTGGGCTTATGCGAATGTTTAGTTATATCTTTGACCTGTCAATATATTGGAAATTTATGATAAATATACATTAAATATTAACAAATTTAGTACAGCCTAACTTGCAAAATTTACTAACGTTGAATGTTGAATATTTTAATAAAACCCGTCTATTGCACACAAAAAAAACTCAAAAAATAAATCTAAGATTTATAAATTAAACATGATTTAGTAATCATGGCAATAGTATAGTAAACTTAAAAGTCTACTTCGTTTTCATTAAACTTTTTAGCCTTCATTTTTCTTGAAGAACCAAAAAATTGGGATCATAGTAAGTATTTAATTTTCGAAATTGTCCTGCCAGTACTTGACCACGCCTAATTAGATGTACTGTGCTGTGACGTGTACCTTATAAAATATCCTACGTCCATGTTTTGTAATATTCAAACCAATAAAATGCAAATAATAGAATACCAAAACAAAATGGTTCTCATTGAGCAGGCAATCGGGTGAGTTTGTAGAGTGGTACCACCGAGGGTGGGTGAGGATGAGTGTGGCGTGGTAGTTGAACAAGTAGTATTCATGAGCTGTCAATAGTACAACCATTTTGACCCTTTAGAACATTTTGCTTTTTATCATCCAAGAGTATTTAAATCGAAGTTTACCTGTGTATAATTATTGTTATTTCTACTGATATATTTTCGCATGGGGATATTGTATTAATAAATATAAAATGTTGATACCTTACACATTGCTCAAAAATCTCTTATTATAATTGTTTCAACAAATGTATTACTTTTGCTCATTTTAATATTTTACTGTTTCGCTGATTGTTTGTTAATTAAATTATATTTCTTAGACGTTCATTGTTTTGTTGATTATTTATTGTTAACACTTTTGGTTATATAATAATAAGGAAATCTTGTTAGTATTTAGACTATACTCGTTAATACTCTTTTTAGCTTATTTCATTGTACTACTGATCTAATTCCGTTGAAGGATAAATAAATAAGCTTCACACATTTAAAAGCAACCGTAAAATACCTCATATACGCATTAAATTTCCAAATTTCATCCTCTTTGTCGTGTTTTAAGTGAACCAAGATAGAAACCAATTATCGTTTCATATTTTTAATCCTTTTGGTTTTATTCCATTATGACCTCTACCAAAATCAGCTGACGATCGATTTCTTTCTTACGTGTGCTTGTACAATGCAAATTAGCTGTCAGATACTATCCTGTAACTCTGGTTTGATAATTTTTATTTACAGATATTTTATTATGCAGACAAGGTAGACTTCAGTTACTCATGTTGAAACGTTAAACACACAACACGCACGTCCTCAGGTGACAAATGGCCGCTACAGTTGATTTATTGTCGCGGTCGGTTCAAATCAACTCTGTGGTTAGTTTAATGCGCGTAGTTAGGCAATCACAAATTGAATAATGTTAAAATTTAAACACGCTACGAATTTCACTTGGAGTTAAAGAAACATTCTACATTTCGGAAAATGGATATTTAATTAAGTCGTTTCAATCTATTAAACCACTTACTTATCTCGAAATTAAAATAGTAAAAAGTTGAAAATGAATCTTTACTAGAATAGGCTTTAATATAAAAATGTCATAATGGTCTAGAAGCTGAGCCGATTTGCCATGTACAAGCACAGAAACTCGTTATTCTTCAAATCAATAGAGGAAGTACTCCTGAGAAAGAAATCGATCGTCAACCGCACTGATTTCAATGGAGTTCCAGATGAGAGTATAGGGTTTAATTTATTAAAACATTAATTTTTTCTAAGGTTTATTTTTTCATAGCATGATAAATTTATATCAGGCTGTCAAACACATGAATATAGCTACCAGCGCCAGACAAATATATGGAGTGACGCCATTCTCAGACAACTAGATGGAGGAATGCCATACTCAGTCAATTTATATTTATTTATATATTATATAATTTATAACTAATACAATTTGATCATCCACTTAAAGGCGCACTTCAATTGACAGAAACGACGGACATAATTATACTTTTTATTTCTAATTACTACTTGGATTATAATTATTCGTAGAAATGACCCTCGTAAACAATTTTACAAATTTTCTGATTGATCTACTTACCGTGAACAAGTAAAATGTAAATCACTCATTAACAAAAATCCACTAGCTTCGTACCCTCAACATTAGTAGTTCAACCCCAGAGCAGTATTATACCAACAGTATTATGAGGGCGCTCGAAATAATACTGATCAATGGGCATTGTGGGAAGTACTTGTGGCTCCAATAGTACTAAATGAGAGGTAAGCCTCTTGAAAGTTGTCAAAGTGCCGACTGCTGCCCGCTATTAAACCTATTGACTACATCAGACAATTACTTAAGCGGCTTACGAATTTGTGCAGTATTTAACTGCAATATGAGATAATATTTGTACATTAAATTGAGGTCGCGATGGGGCTTTCACCGATAGTCTGTTTGACGGACTGTTTATGCAAAAACTCTTAATATAAAGAGTCCAGAGATTTGAATCTTGTAGTATGAGTTTCTTGTCATGCAAAGAAGAACACTTGAGGTCAAAAAGCCAAAGGACAGAGAGACTGTCTATGCTGCAACATTTGATAGAACGGTCCTAGAGATTGAAACTTCATACACAGGTTCCTCTTTGTCCGAGGAAGAACTCTATTAATTTCGAGGTAAATAGGTCAAGGGACAGTTCGTCTGCCTGTCTTACCGATAACTCGCGATAAAAAGCTCTTAGAGTCGTAAAGCTGGGATAAAAACTGATTGGGAGACCTGTTAGCTATCAATTGACTATCCATTCAAATTTTAGAAGTGGTAATTGCCTAATTATAATCAATATATATTATTTATAAGAAAATAAAAGGTAAAATAATGGAATATTTAACCAAAATATGTAGTTATTTCTTTACATCAAAACGCTTGGATGTGAAGGGCTGTGGTTATAACGTGTAATGGTGGGGGGGATCAGGGGGGTGTTTTAAGGTAAAGTTTATTCATGTCCTGTCAATAGCAAAGCCATTTTAACCCCTAATATACCCTCTGCCTTTTACGATCAGAGTACGTTATGTAAATTAGAGTCAGGAGCTAAAAATATACGAAACAAAACTTGGAATCTCTCCAACTAGATATTGCTAGTTATATGTTATTAGTTGTCACTGAGGCAAAGTAAATTACTTTCGTTTTATGTAAATAACTTATAATTATTAATAAATGTCAAATAATAAGACCCACCGATACGATTTATTACATTACTTCGGCTATACACATTCCTCTCTCAACATATTCCTGTGGATAGTTTGTTATTTAATCGTACAGAGCAGTCTACTTGCCTGCCTAAAGTTTTATTCATAGCAAAACGATGAGTTCATGCCTTTAGTTATGAAAGAATTTAACAGCGAACGTTTCAATTATATCGATTGATTGATCGATTACAAGCTTCCAAACAACTAACAATTATTAACTATTTCTTAAGAACAAACATTTCTCGATGCACTGCTTGACAAGAAAAGTCAAATTAGATTTCTTGATTTCTCAAAACATCTTCAATACAACATGACATAATTATTTCTATGAGGATACAATACAGTTTTCATATTTTTTGTACTTTAATCCTTAAAGGTTAAACTAAAAATAAAAAAGAAAATAAAAGCCTATTTCAATGCAAACATGCATTTTTTTGAATAAATTAAAAAATTCAAGAAAGTTTGGAGGAATCTCAAAGGCGTAGCCTGTTAGGAATTCTAGTTTTGAAAATAAAAATAACTTATATAGCCACTCATCTGCTCACAATTACAAACAGTTTAAATGTAATTGCAATTATATTTACATTATATACATTATACTTACTTATACATTATACCACATCCAAACAAAAAAGATTCCTTTGCCTTCGTTATAGGTTATAAAAGGTATAACACAACGTTTTATAACCTATAACGATGGCAACTATCCGAAATCCTGTTATCCTTTCAAACCTTTCATCTTCAATAACAAAGTTTAAACAAATAAAAGCACAAATAAATTTAGCAAATGCATAACAGGATTCTGCCTATTTGTGTCTTTTTATGCCAAAACTGATATTTTACTAACCATTATGAAGAAAACTTGCACAATGTTTTACAATTTGTATGTTGAATTTGTGCAAACTGTTCCTCTTCGTCTTACATCTAAGTAAGAAAAAACTAGCCAAATATCATACCAAACAATGTAAACAATATACGTCATTCATGGAGCGAAAACAAATTATAATATTATCATAACATGTACAAAAATATTAAAGGTGTGTAACGTATTTTAATAATAGACAAACGTAAAATATCATAAAGAAATAAGCTGATATAAAGTTAGTTACTATATATTATAACAATCAGCTGATATTAACGTGGTATTGATTTGAGAATAACCGCTTGAGAGTAGCACGTGTTTTTAGTACCCAAAGGTTTTAAACTAATCAATAATGGTGTTTGTAAGATAACCATTGGAAATTATAAGCCGGTGAGTCAGAGCTTTATAGTCGTACGTATTCAATATCCCCAAAAGGCACATCTAGAGCTTAAGAGCTTTCGGTTTATACCAAATATATTATAATACTTTAGGTATATAAAACCGCCGTTCATCAATAAAATATTATTAATAATGAAGATTTCATGCAATGCGTGTCATTTTTTCCGGTTAAAAATGACAATTATTATTAACCACTGTAGGCGGGTATTTAAAAATATACTTCGTTCGTCTGAGCTGTTTCAAGGAAGTTCTATTATCACAAACCAATTGATGCAGTTGTACTTGGATGGTACTCTGTCAAATGACCAAACCATAAAGAGCCGTAGGCGTTTGAAGAGGTTAGGTCAATTTCATTTAGTAAATTAAGGATATAGGATATTTGTATTGAAACGAATAGGATGAAAAGGTTGTTGTGAACAAATTCAAAAGTTGACGTGTAATACTTTTCTTAATCTTGCAGAGAATTCCAATTCTAATAGCCAATAAGATTTCCTCAATTAAATAGATCTTATATTTCAGTATTTTCTTGTTAATGTTCAATAAACTCAAAAATGTTGCAAAATTAAAGTTATAATTTAAGAAGTTTTAAGATTTATTTTAAGTCAATTACACTGGATTATGAAGTAGTCCACTATGAAAATAACTGCAAACGCCAAGCTTTGTCTATGAAACGCAAAACGGGCCTATCCTTCAATATTCTTTTTCTCCTCAAAATCCTTTCCAAACCAGTCCAAAGACGTTTACGTTAGGACAGCAAGGCCTCTAAATCATATTTGCAAATTGTTCTTCTTTTTATTCAATCTTAAATGTAAAAGTATACTCTTCTAAAACTGTGATTGTAGTTAAATAAAGGAGTTGTCAGTACTCGACCCATCCCCCCAAAATGTGTTCTACCTAAATATTAGTTTAAAATAATTTTTATTCTGAGTACATCTAATGATGGTTTAAAATCAAAGATAAAATATGTAATACTGTAAGAATCTTGCTGAATAAAATAAATCGTGGTAATAAAAGCATGGAATGAAATAATTTTTTGCTAGTTTAACAAACACTAACACTTTCTAATTGATTAATTTTTGTAATATTCGCCATTATTAAAACCTTTAATATTATAAAATTATAATAAGATATAACCACTGAATAATAAATCTTTAAAAATAAAAATGAATAAAGTTATGGTTTATTTCTATGTGTTTGATATGGACATAAATAATGAATGGCTGCCCTATTTGTTTGTACCGCAAAGCAACAATTTGGTAGCAATAAAATAGTGTACCAATAGATTCATACTATGTTAAACGTGTTTTATGACACTCTAATATTACATAAATCAAGTAAATTGCTGCATCAAGGATGTAATAAGGAAGAGGTAATTTGGAGGACAGAAGGGCGGGAGTGCAAACAGTTACGCCACTGACTGATGAGCCCTTATAAACGTTATTTGCCGGTGATGATACAATATCGACATTCCTATCAATGTAAATGTCAGTCTTCTTTTATATGTAGCGTAAATTATGAACACAGACACAGACTCTAATCCTGCAAGTCAATAGTCATATTTTACTGGTACTAAGCATTACTAGTGTTTCCTGCAGAAGAAGAATATTAAGGACGATAAATCACTGTGATTTTTGGTTTATCTTTTAATATCCTGAAATATAATTTGGTATATGCCACTATAACAATAATTGGATGTGAATTACATGTTATACTCCGTTCAACACAATCCAATCCAAAACTTTTAATGAAGGTTGTAATTGTTAGTCTTGTATTACCTTTTAAGTGAAACAGTATCCCTTTAAGCTGTTGTCCACTGAAACTCAACATCCGATCAGATATTACAATTTTTGATAAAGAAAAGATGATATTTCAGATTAAGATAACCTTTTTACTAAGACCAATGTACTCTGAGAACTCAGGATGAAGTTGTGTTGTGGAAATCTGTTTGTTGAGTTTCTCATAAAAATAAAACTGTTATGAATCAAATATTTTTTCAAGGGTTTTCAGTTGCTGCCTTCAGCTTCACCCTCTCTGATACGATATAGTAAAATCCTGTTTAGAAAAGTCTAAGTCATAAACCCATAAAATCACTATGTTCACTTTTGTGAAGACCCTTTTACAGAGAAGTGTTGTTGAACATTACCCTTATCTTGGGACTCGTTTTTAGCTCTAAACGCATTCATTATTTATTAAAGGAGAGGCCGATCCCGTCCTAAGCCTTATTAGGCCTGACCTCATGGGCCTGTGTAGGAATCTTATCAAACAGAATAAGGAAAAGAGTCGATACATTACAAGGTCGATCGTGCTGATAAACATTGCTAAGGTCACAGTCATGCTGAGTACCAAACCTGGATTTAAGCCTAAGGCATATGCTATTCATTATCTGTACCAAATTTGAATAATACCGTTCAGTAGTAGGAGTTACTTGATACACTGCAGTCCTATAAGGACTTTACCTCTTGGATCATATTTTTTATTTCAGATATCTTTAAAATATGGTTACGCAAAACATTCGTGACGAAACTAACATTTCAAGTGATCACTTCAACTTTTAGCTTATTGATGTAATTTAAGTAAATATCTCAAACAAACCTTTGACTTTTTACAGTTTAAGAGTAATTTAAGTAACAAGGAGTCATTATAGTTTTAAACCGACTGAGATTTTCCACTTTCAAATAATATCGGTAATTTGTTTTGTTTTAAACTCACGTACCTGCCGGTAGTTTTCGAACCGAGTTTGATATTTTCCACTTTTACATAATATCTACAATTTTTAATGTTTTAAATTCTTGTACCAGCTGGTAATTTTGGCACTATTCACTTTGGTCACTCAGCACCATACATCTGACAGTGCAAACAAAAGAACGGCCAATTGTTCGCTGTGAAGCGTTAAATCCACGCGTCCACTGATGAGCAATGACCGCCTACTGACGATTTATTGTCGACTGATATTGCTGTCACACGCCCGTGTCATGGCCGATTTACTGCGGTGTAAATATTGTGACGACGTTTGTAAACACATCAGAGAGGGTGCGTGTGACAATGTGACGCAAACAGCAATGCGTCCTGGTGTTGCGCCGGGGAAATCGCCGCACAGGGTTGGTGAGTGAAGTATGGCGGTACCTTTCTCAATAGTTCTAATTAAACAGTCAGTAAAACTGCAACTCTAAGATTTGATTACTTACGTAAGTATAACGGTAAGGACTCGATGATATTACAATCATATCTTTTAATGCATCATTTGAATTAGAATTACTTTATTTGATATTTAAATTTGAAAAGTGGTAAAATATTAGTAAATATCGACGTCATCATTAATTAATATAAAAACTGCGAGGTATAATCCTTTTTTTGAGGACCAACATAGAGCCTTTCTAAATCCAACAACTACTGTCATATTTTGTTCGCCCTTAGAGCGTATAACTGTAAGCCTAACACACCCATTTCCGTTTTCTTTTATTGCTCTACCCTTTTTTCAGCAGAGAGAATCTTCAAAAGGTACTGGTGTTCTAGTTATGTGGGATTTTCACCCACTAAACCCCTCTGCAGCCAAGTCCTTTCGTGGCGTACAGTACCTTGACCCTTGTCCACTGACTGTAGAGGAAGCTCTGAAATATAACTTAAAACTTAGCCAATTTAGTTACAGCAGTTAGGTTATACAAATTAAATTTAAGGCTATAAGTCAGTTACGTCCCTGTTTGAGTTTGTGGCTAACTCCGGTGGTAGTTTTTACGGAGGGTCGTCCAGGAGGGTGGTTGGGCGTCGCCTGTAGTTGTCTGGGCCCCCGTATTCCGCTGCGATGGTCGCTATCTGTGGATGTTCTGAAGTTGCTGCCGTCTCAAAAAACTTCCCTGCTGTCCTTGCAAATTTTTGTAGGGTTTTGGCCTGTAAATAGTTGCGAGTCCTTTCATTGGGAACAAACGAGGGCTGCCTCTTGATGGAACGAAGAGCCTTAATCTGGATTATGTCAAGGGTCCTACGATTAGATCAGCTAAATGTGGCCCACCAAGCTGTGAAAGCATACATAAAAACCGATCGGACAGCAGCAGAAATAATTGTGACCTTAACGGCCACAGACAGTGGTCGAATGGTCTACCTCAGGTTACACTCATTCCTCATTTTTCTCTTACATTCGATATTGTCATCTGGAAAAGTTCATTGTTTTTAATTTAACTGTAACATCTCAGGAGTGCCGATGAGCGAGCGGTTTAAAACGTCGGATCTGTGATAGAGATAGGACAGGTTCAAATCGTGTCTGTAACCACAGCATTTTTAATCAGTACCGTCGACCTTGCACCCCTTTACTCTGTTTGATAACATCTTCCCACCGGCCAGTGGCCTATGAGGATGGCCAGAGTAACGCCTAAAAGGGGAGGAAGGGTTACTCTATCCTCAAGGCGGTTTACACAATAATTGATAGACCATCTCCTGTATGCTTTTAGATCTCAATGGTAGCACTCAAGTAAAATCTCCGATTCCATCTCTTGTACTGATCTCAGATTTCTTGGTATTACCATATGCATGTGGAAGTAAGGATTTACTCTAACATCTTTCAGTAACTATAGTACTTTAGAGTGGAGCAAAACGGATAGTTTCCCCAACCATGTAGTTGCCGATGAAAAGATTCGGATTACTCACTGTGGTGAACTTTTGGGCTTTTTGCAGTGAGAGATAATTGTGTGTGAGGTTAGTATGTATTTAAATTGTCTTCACTGGGCTTCGCAATTATTTAGCCCGTTTTAAAAAGTGAACATTAAAATTTATCCTGATATGTTCCCCATTTTCTGGACCAGTAAGGGAAATGCTGCGTTACAATAGATAAATGCAGTTCTGGGATAATTTCTAGCAATTAACATAACTGGCCTGTAACTCCAGGTTTATCACATAAAAACTGTGAGCGGGTTGGTCACAAAAGTGCGATAATTAGTGTTTAAATCAGAGTTCTCAATGATAGCCTTTCTGTCCCAATAAACACCATGCACGACCTTTAATGATAACCACCAATGTGACCTAAATATAAACCATAAGGCGAGCGAAGACGCAGGGTAACAGCTGGTATTACATAAACTATGTAAATTGCAGCATCAAGGAAGAGATAATTTATAACGGAGCATGACGAGGATGGAGACGATAACGACACTGTGAGTGATGACTCCCTTATTACCTCCATATTACTTGTGATGATATATTATCGACGTTCTGAGTAATATAAGATACCGTCACTGTTTATAGCGAGCTGACATTTATATCCACAAGAGACCAGTAATAGGTCTCAGTTGTAATAAAAAAAATCACTCAGAAAAGAAGTGATTTTTTTATCTCTAACCCAAAATTATAGAACACTTTCATTACCATCTAAACATCTATTGGGTAAAGGTAGGGATTTTTGGTGCCTCAGCTTTTAGTCATTAGACCACTTTTAGTCAGTTTCCGAGATATAAAGAGGAAGACGCGATTTCCACGTGTTAGCCAATGTAAGACTACATAAACATGGCAGAGTCAACAGCTGCAATTTTTTGAAAGCTAGTCCGCACGACTCTCTAAAATTCATGTTTAGCGATTGTTCTGATCGCTTTCTGTTGAAGTTAACTCTCAAAATTTGATTGTTTCAACAAGGACTGCATTTTTTTCAATTGTCGTTTAAAATATAATTATTAATTATTTATATATACAGGGTGACCACCGGGAACCGGACGTTCTTTAAATAAACATAAACCACTTATTTTTTTAACATAAAACTTATTTTATTACATAGAAATGTTTGTAATTACATGCCATTTAAGAACAATGTTACTTATGGAATATAACGTCAAATAGATGGTGTCCATTTTCTTGAATGCAGGTTTCTAACCTTTTAAGAAAATCCGCAAGTACACGTTCGAGAAGCTCTTGATCAATTGCTGCCACTTTGGTCTTGATTGCATCCTTTAGCTCTGCCAAGGTGCGAGGTTTGTTGTTGCAGACTTGTGATTTGAGGTACCCCCACAAAAAAAGTCACAAGTCGTCTAGTCTGGTGACCTTGGGGGCCACTGGATGTCGCCGAAACGGGAAATGAGCCTTCCTGGAAACATCCGACGGACCACAGCCATTGACAAGCGAGCAGTATGCGGTGTGGCACCATCTTGTTGAAAATAAACGTGTTCATTTCTGTCTAGACCTCTAGACAGGATTTTGCTTGTTAACTTCTCCATTTAAATTAAAATGTGCCTCATCACTCATAATGATTATTGTGCTGTCATTATCTTCGAGCAAAACTTGCATGTGAACGGCGAAGTCCTCTCGCTGAGCGTAATCTCTTTCCTATAGCTTCTGAACAACACACATTTTATAGGGATGAAATTTAAAATCACTTTGCAAAATTTTCCGCACTGATTCACGCTTTAACCTTTGTTCACTTGCATGTCTTCTTGCTAAACGACTTGGGCTCTGAATGAGGGCTAGTCTCACCCTCTCGACGTTTTCCGGCGTCCTTACGGTCTTCCTTGGGCCAGGAGATTTTTTCTTTAAAATAACTCCTGTCGTTCTCAGATTTTGAACCCACCTGAGAATATTATTGCGGGTAGGAACCGTACCATGGCGTCCACCTGAGAATATTATTGCGGGTAGGAACCGTACCATGGCGTCCAAGGTTGAAATGAGTGCGAAAAATCCGTTGTACCGTTGTAACAGATTCGCCATTTTGCACATACGCGTCGTATGCAAACATGCGATGCTCCACTGTCCACTGCTCCATGGCTACTGAAATGGCATTGTATAGCGAAGTCATTCACCACAATCTCCCCCCTCTACCATCTTGGCTGAGCGTTTACTAGCAATTCCAAAAACGTCCGGTTCCCGGCGGTCACCCTGTACATCCGATTGTGGATGTTAATTATCTTTTCAGCTGATCTATCGTCGTTAGAGATTGTTCTGAAGTGAACTTTGCCGTAGTTATCCTGACTAAGTTTATACATATACGGACGCAATCGCTCCAAAATGTAATCTTAATCGACGTTTTTAACTAAGCTTATGTATTAATCACATAGAGGCTGTTTAAAGCGTATTATAAAGAGCTTGTAAAAACAAATTAGACGGTACCTTTTTACCTGCCAGAACATTTCATAATGGTCACCTTATATAAACAATATCAGTAAATTAATACACTTCAAAATTTCATCAGTGTAATGTTTAATAAATTATTTAAAAGTGTTTCTATACATTTACCTTAAATAAGCCATTATTTGAAGCAAACCCCAATATCCAAGTGGTACATGGATACTTCCCACACTCTCCTTACATCTCCTCCTTTCAACAATATTCTACTACGCCTGCCGACCCTAAAAACCCTGAAACGAAAAACTTTCTTACATTTGATTACAATTTTACATAAAGCCACACTCAATTCAAAATCTGTATCTCTTACTTACTATCAGTGTTAATTGCTTATAATTATACAAGTTGAGTTTCGATATCGTAATTAAAGATCTGCTTTCCTCAAAATTCGTCGAATTTCAACAATGCCTGTTCGTACTTTGATAATTAAATATTGTATAAACTCAGGCATATCGTTTTGAGATACCTAATAAAAGAATTAAATTAACCTAATTAAAGGAAAGTGTATTAATTAATTAACACTTCAAGAGATAACAGTATCGAAACCTGCCTTCAGACACTAGGCGTCTGCAACAGACGGCTCTGTGATAGAGGTGGCTTTGATCATTTCTTATCAGTTCTGGTCCGTTTGACGTCAATGCATCCAGCGAACTCGATTTATCATTGAGAGGTATCGGCATAAAAGAATTTATTTTATCCAAGCAGCCAACATGGAGGAGGTACGTTTAGTACAATCCAAACGTAAAAGTGAGTATAGTTTTGATCGTTCCCGAGATATCGTCCTGGCAGACAGACGGACAGAAACGTAAGTTTTCCATCCCCTAGAGTGATAGGCTTCGCTAATGCTCAGCCAATTAGAATGGATAAAAAGGTCATTCATATTATGATAATCTTTTATATAGGAATCGAATGATACACTGATTTTTTCAATTTGAATTAAGTATTTTTTTACTTTCGAGCGAATTTCAGAACCACCATTTCCTGTTTCTTTCTGTCTTATTACTAGCCTATATGTATTTCTTTTTTCAAATAAAATATTTAATTAACAAGGGGGCACGACAAGACTTTTAAGCGCGAGTTTAATTTAGTGTTCGGCGAGCTATGATCATTCCTAATCTCTCCTAATCCAGTTTTAGATCTCAGCCGTGAGATGAAATAAGTTCCGAACTGGATCTTCCGTCTGGTGCACGATAATTAAATTCACATCGCGTAAATATTTTTAATGTGTTCTTTGTTTTATTTGAGATTAGTATATTATTGTAAATATTGTGAGACGTCAGAACACTTGATGACATATCAAATTAAAACCTTTGTAACAGGTTTTTTAATAGTCCGATTCCGTTTGCTCCACCCCCTCCCATCCCAATGCTAATCATTTGATATGATACTTTAACTACCAAATTAGTAACACAAGCCAAGAAAATGGTATTTGTGCTTGTTTGAATAACATGAAAACGTATTTTTAGTTTTCGGCGGTCTATTACCATTACTTGTGGATTTTCAAACTCCAACTCACACATACCGCATGGACTAGGTCATTTTCTACAAGAAGACTATATTGAAACAGACAATTGTGTTAATTGTTTGACAAAATAAACACTCAATGATATACGAATTAATGGTTTACATGTAACCTGGCATTTTAATGAAGGAAATTGTACCGAATAGACGAAACACGAGGGGTTGGAGAAGTCTGTGGTCGTAATAATAAATAATCGATATTGCAAAATTTACTTATGAGTGTAATTGTGGTAAGTAAAACATAGAATCATCAGTTTTAGATGTTGAATAAAAATATTACTTGTCACGTTACTGCCAAAATAGAGTAATAATTTACTAAATTATATCTGGAGGGGTGGACGTATTTGTTCCAATGTTCTTGTAATATTGCCTACAAATAAAACTATGTAATGAAATTTGAAATTGAATTCCCTTCACGTTGATATCAACTCACACGCGCGGCGTAAGCATCTTGGCTCGACATTGCATTTGTAGTCACAACAAGGAAGATTGAGTTGGTGAAGATTAATTCCACTCGAATTGGAGGGGCATGAAGTAATTGTCGATTTACTGGAAGTACTGTAAGTAATACTCGAACTTGCCTAAAACAAAATCACGTCGGGAGTAGTCATTTATCGAGATAATTTGTAATCACCGCAACGCAGTTAGGACAGAAGGACTTCACCACAATCTATATCCATTTTAATCTGGCAAATAAAACATCATCACAGGTAAGTTTTCTTTACTATGTACAACAGATGAACAGACGGAAATCTATGCATTTTAGGACATACATTTATAGGAACTTTTTTGTTTTTTTACCCCAGGAACAATCTCCTGAAGTTTTTCGGTGTATTTCAGTTACACCCTGTGTATAAAAAACAACTAAATAATTTTAAAAAATACACTATGGAAATTACTATAATATTAAATAGGCATTTGTGACTTATACTTTTATTCTCTTAGATGATATGCTCTATCACGAGTGATGCTTTTTATTCTTCGCTGGGTAAAAAGTTATCTGAAACATTTCAGGACAAAGGGCCTTTCTGCTGTTTTGGTTGACAACAGTGGAAGACAACCATGGTTGATTACTAAGTAACAGACCTACGATGAGGATTATCTAAGACATTTTCCAAGTATATCCTTGATTTTTCGTTAATCTGTGTATTTCTCTGGAAAAGGGTTCAAAGCCAAGACCAAATTGCAAGTCCTTTATCTTTCTAGTGATAACGCGTTTGACTCTGATAGTTTCACTGATAACGCTGTGAAATAGTTCCTTAGTAGCCGTTAAGACTGTATATCACTGTCTAGCGCTAAATAGCTGTATAGAAAAGAGTTTAAGATTTTCTAGCAGCTATCTGAATTCTATGATAATTTATCTCAAAATTGTTATTACATTCAATAATATTGGATTAAGGAATAAAAATAACAATTTTTCAATACAAGATTTATTGTCGTTCCACAAATCTGAATGAATACAAAATGTAATGAAAACTCAGGAATAATTGAGTAAACATCGGGTGTTAAGAAATGGCAATTTAAAGGTTTAGAACTTTTTAACATTTGACAAAAGGTCACCGTTCATTATAAAGTATTTTTTAAATGAGATGAAACTATAATAATACAAATCGCTAATTTATTATTATATCACCTTTAAACTATCGTGTCTAAATTTTTAACCGATTTAAAATTACTTTATAATGCGTTACTCATTTTACATTATAGGCCTACATTGTAATAGCTACATAGGAATAATGCAAGGTTAAAAAATCCCATTTCTTAATATGTAAGCTATTAGAAGATTGTGCTCTCAAAATCAGTGTAATCTAGTTATTTCTGATCGAGTTTAAGATAAAGTTGACAATGTCGTATGGGTGAACATCTAACTATATCAAATTTAACTTGTAAGGGGCTCATGATTAGCTAATCGACAAAGTTACTGTGAGGAGTTAAGGAAAGTTTAGTGATCTGAATGACATCAATTATAAGTACATTATCTGCTAAAAGTGTTCCACGACAATATAATAGACTCGAAGTGAAAGTGATATGACGAGAACTTTCTTTACCATCCTACGTAACAGAGAACGTGGAGACAATCCTCAACAATGCAACCATGCCTGTCCGGTTAAACCCTACATTGAAGATGTGTCATCGGACTCTGTAATTTGGAGACAATCCTTAGATCAGGAATGATGATGTGGAAACCCCTGTCTTCCCATTTCATTCTATCTTAATGTAGCAGCCCCTAGACCCGTTAGTGAGTAAGGGAACTCACGCTCGTACACTTTCACAACTAGCTTAAATTCTAGTTGTATATATTTGTCAATATATTTTATTTTTAGCTATTAGCTTGACAGTATATTATTCTAGTGGTTATCTTGGATTGCGAATACACGTCTTTTTTGAGAGAATTTTCTTCCTTAATACATAGAAAATATATATTTTCAAATATAAACGCTGAAGAATAAGTAAGCTCATTGAATCGGAGATTTGCCTCAAAAGAGGAACTCAGTAATACTTATTGGCTGCTGATAAACAGTTACATATGAATAGGTGTCTACTGCTATATGTAAGGTGTCTAAAAATTCCTAGGACGGTTAATATTTTTGAAAAGATTTTAGGTAGACTTTCAAAACTTTTAAGTTTGTGATTGAACTGCACTAATAAAGAAAAACTGTACTGATGTCCTTAACAATTGAAAAACAAAAATATTTTAACTCCATGTGGGCCGTACCCCTGAAGAAGTAACGTGTCTCACTCGATATGTTTCAAATTAGATTTTTATGTCCAGTAAGTCTGTACCAAGTTTTGCTCGTCTATCTTAAATAGTTAAAAAAATATTTAATCGTCTTGAGCCTTTCTTGACGCCTTGAATATAGACAACTACTTTCATAGCCTTTTCAAAAAATGTAAATTCTAAAATATCCAAGTATTTAATTCCAAACAATCACAGGTTATTCCATTTATATTTAAACTCTGAATAGCCATATATAAGATTTGTTTAAAATCTTGAACAGTACAACTATGGTAAAAAAAACTACACACTGGCGTGGTTGGCGGTTTCCCATACCGACTCGGTCAATTGAGGACAGCATTTGCAATACGTCTGAAACGTCAGGGAACACGACAGAGTGGTAGCTCAGAATATTTTGTTTAATAATGGACTTTTAATACACACTTTTAGACGTTGTCAATAATTATTTTCCTATCTTCGAAGGTTACTTTTTCTATTATATTCCCAATGCTTGGAACAGTTTTTATTGTCACAACTAATCAATAGAAGGCATCTCAATTTAACAGCATCGAGCACATTATATATGAGATTATTTTTCAAACATTTAAAAGTAAAACTATGGTAAGAAACTACACACTGACGTGTTTGGCAGTTTTCCATAAAGACCCGGTCCACTGAGGACGGTATTTGCAGTACGTCTGAAACGTCAGGAAACACGACGTCAGGGTAAACCCGGAATGTTATTCATAACGATAAACTTCCAATATACACTTTTGGCTGCTGAAAATAGATAATTATTTTCATATCTTCGAAGGTTACTTTTTCTATTATATTGACAATTCTTGGAACAGCTTTTATTATTACAACTAATTAATAGAAGCCAACTCGATTTTACCAACATCGAACATATTTACGCATCTCAATCTACTTAATTATAAATGAAGGGTCTCAACCAGCCTGTTACAGTTAAAATTATATTGTGGAAATATAAAGCCCTCCAAATTACAAGCCCTCTTATAGCGAGAATGAAGCAACTAAATACTTAAGTACGGAATAAACTTTGAACAATCACATTTAATCCAATTTAACTTTAGAGCTTCTACTGAACCATAACGAACTGAGCGAACAAAAACTGAAGTTGACATCGGTATAAAGTTTCTCTTGTTTTTCCTTATCAGTTGTTTCTCCCCAGTCAAAATACTTTAAGAGATGTTTACGTCAAATAGTTATTATAACTTTTATTTTGAATTATATAAAACATCTTAGAGGATGGGTTTTAAAGTTTCGACGTAACTATAAGATTTTCTGTTCAAATTCAATTTAATTGCTAATAAGATTGTTTACAAAATCTAGTCTTACTACTTTCGTTAATACTTATTAGTAAAATCCAATAGTTGTCATATCTCACGTCATGAGTTTTAAATTTTTGACGTGACAACGTCTTAAATTAGGTTGCGGCTCGGAGTCACTCATGAAAAAGTGTAACGCCCGGTAACGTTACGATGCCCGTCCAGTGGGTCCGCCGCACGGGATCCGCACGGGATAAAGCAGATAACTGTGGGTCCGCCGCACGGGATAAAGCAGATAACTATGTTTATTCGTGAAAATGTGGAGTGCTTAGATTCGTCATTTACAACAACTACAACAATAAAGGTAAATAATTGTACACTGATATTTCATTATCGTAAACTATGATTGATTGATTAATTGTTAGATTGACACAAAAGTTGAGAAACTGAGTTTATAGGTTATGTCATACTATTGACAAATGTTGATAGTGTTAAGTAAATTATTAGTTTAAATCACTCTGCAATCAATCGTAATTCAGTCGATTGAGAAGAAACAGCGCGTATTGCTAGTCAAACATTTAAAATAACAAATTATAACCTCTAACCTGTCATAACAGTGCGACCAAACAAACGAACTAAACCGACCAATCACCACGCGCGGAGTTAGAATTTAACTGTGTTTAGCAAGAATTTCAAATTCCAATTTTAGTAAATGTTACAAAAGTTGAGAAACTGAGTTTATAGGTTATGTCATACTATTGACAAATGTTGATAGTGTTAAGTAAATTATTAGTTTAAATCACTCTGCAATCAATCGTAATTCAGTCGATTGAGAAGAAACAGCGCGTATTGCTAGTCAAACATTTAAAATAACAAATTATAACCTCTAACCTGTCATAACAGTGCGACCAAACAAACGAACTAAACCGACCAATCACCACGCGCGGAGTTAGAATTTAACTGTGTTTAGCAAGAATTTCAAATTCCAATTTTAGTAAATGTTTTATTCAACTTTACCATTTACAATAACAAATTTTAATTAATTTCAAATTATGTACAATGTTTTAGTAAACAAAATATATTTCTATAGTTAAAATTTGTGCAATTCTTATTTTCATTCAATTCCTTGTTCCTATTGTGCAATTTAATAATATTCATATCAATAAATATTCTACCGAGAAAAAGACGTTGTCACGTAAAATCTTCGCCCGTAAAACCGACTTTACAGGCAACCATAATTTTTTTTATATAAAAAAACAACAAGGCCTTATTGAAATCGTTTTTTGTCCGTCCGTCTATGCTATACTCTTGACAGAAAGGACATAGAGACTTGAAACTTGGTACATTGGTTCCTTTTGGTTCCATGAAGAAACTTATTGATTCTGTATTTCCAAAGTTGTCTCAGGACACAATTTACTTTTATAAATCTTATCTAAAAAAATCAGTCATCACAAGATACCATTCGTTATCAACTTTGAATAGATCAAGTGATGTCACTTCCCATGGATGATCTGGAAATTGTGTACAAAGTACTGTTCACAAACTCCATTTTACCAATATGTTCTTCAATACCGGGTAACCACGCATTGCCCTATAAGCCCTTCTCCGAAGTATGGTGATTCTCTGATGACCAGCGCATGTTTTATTCAACATAACTTAGTAAAGTTCGTAAATATTAATGAATCTTGTGATGTTTCATGACCCAGGGTAAACTGTTTACCTGCGATTAAATTCACCTGCAACACTTAGTTCATCACATACTGAATATAACATTCTTGATTTATCAGTAGTCTTAGTTGTAATTGCAAATTCAAAACAATGCAACAGAGTAAGTTCTTAAATTTGATGTACACAAACACCTGATATTTTAAATCTCTCGAAATAATCAGACTATAGAATCACTCTAATACAGTTATTCTATTACATTCATAAGGATATTATTTGGAAGGATTCTGCGCTGGGAAGAGCTTCCAGTCCAATTATTCCAATCAATATTACCTGTGATATTAACGGTAATAACAATAATTGTAATAATGTGATTGCTGTTATATTGGTATCACTGTTACGAACAGTATATAGGAGGGTTCAGCGAGGGAACAGTTTCCAGTTCGATTAGTCCAGTTGCTATCAGCTATAATATTAATTGTAGTAACAATAATTGTAATAATTTTATTACTCTATTACTGTTATATTGGTATCACTGTTATGAACAATATTTGGGAGGGTTCAGCGCTAGGAATAGCTTCCTGTCCTATTAGCTCAGGTGATATCACCTGTAATATTAACGCTATTAATCATAGCTGTCATAATATAATCACTGTATTATAGTTACAATTGCACTCCATATACAGACAGTATGTGGGGAGGAAGGTATTTATTAGATATCCACTTTTATATAGTAATTGCATATTGATTCAATTACCCCCCGTTATCAGCTGTCTTTGACAATAGTCTATGCAGATGTAGTTCGTCTTGACACAAGCTCATTTAGCTCACCACGTCTTGAAAAAGTTTCTTGTCGGCGGGACGCTTCATACATAAGTATATGTACAGCAAGACGTTTAATGAAATCAATGTGTAAGTTGGAAAATCCGCGAGAAAGATCTGTACACCAGGCCTTCTTCTAGTAGGTCTCAGCCTCTTAAAGGTTCTTGCCTTTAAAGACTTCCAGCTTCTAAAAGGGTTGACCTACTTCGGCATTTGGGAGTTCACTAATGCTGAAAACCTGAAAAACCCCTTTGTTCAGTCTATAGTCAATTTTGTACAGTACGAACTTCAGGTTTTTGTGAATTGTCGGCCAAAGATAGCTTTAAGTTTTTAAAGAGTCCCAGGTTCTCCTATTCCAGGCCTCTGGATTTCACTCTCATACTGATGGCGAGAGAAAAGAAGAGACCTGGATTCTGGCCTATCTGAAATTTGCAGGCGTTACACTAGTTTGTTGCCGCGCCTTGTTCGTAATTCCATTATTGTTTCACTGTTCCATTGCTAGGATAAACAATTCGCAGGGTTGGCTGTGGGGCGAAGCGCCTGAAATTACCGCGCGGCAACACACTAGTACACAGCTGTGCGCCGGTACGGGCCAGGTCTCTTCTTTACTCTCGCCAACAGTAATCATTGTACAAAGAATTGATTCTCTGTATGTATACGGAGATACATCAATAATGCACCTAAACTTAACAAAACATTCCAATCATCTCACTGTTTACGCTTATGTAGAGATGCTCTGCACAGCTTTAAACCTCAGGTTCTTGTTTGAAACTTTTTGACGTACAAATTGTTCTGTTTTAAATTATGTTTACTTTAGAGATCTCGTCGCCATACATTGCTTTGTTCCTGTTAAAACTATGTATTAGGTCTTTACTCCTGTAGAATAGGAACGGTTCCTATTCTGGGAACTTAATGTTCTATACTTCTGCTGTTTCGTTACAGTCTTGTTCTACTTAACAAATTGTTAAGTTTGAAATTTTGTTTTGTTGATTTACTAATCCCACTTATTTACATATACATTTACATTTATATACAATTTTATTGGAATGTAAATTTGTTACACCCTTACTGTGTAAAATTAGAAGTAAAATGTATTCACGCATGAAATAGAGTTTTTTGTCTATACTTGTATATACACAAATGTAATAGGTTATACCTTCCTTTCTCGTCAGTAACACTTCTATTGTGCAGTTCTCTATTGTCAATAGGGGTTAAACTCCTCTAACCAGACATCATATGTAAGTAACACTAGATAAAAAGAGGTAACGCACCAGTTGGCTAAACTAAATGTACCCTAGAGACAGGCATCTGTCTCAGACACTGATGCTGATGCGAGCTTTGATCTCTGTTATCTCTGACACATTGTCTCTTGCCTGCTGTACACAGACAATGAGTTAAGCTTGCTCTAGAGGCAGGTATATCGCTGGGAATATTTACTTATTAGTTTAGTATATTTAAATTAACCACAGTTTCACTAAATTAGAAAGATTATAATTTATTTAGCGTTAATCTAATTTAACAGACATTGATTTTTTTAGTATATAGTAACGTTTTCATAGTAAGACTGAGTGAAGCAGAGAAAAAGGAAGACGATCATGCAATGTTTACCCCTAAGGAGCATTACCTAAAATAACCAGGGGTACTGACGCCACCGCTCATTCCTTAATCAGATGTCCAGCATAATGTATCTGCCTCAAACTACCGCATTAGGGGGTTTTTATGGGTTTCCACTCGTAGTAACAGTATATACCTCCCTTTATAATGTTAAATAGTGTTATTTTTCAAAACCCCTTTGTAACCCTTTCAAACAGTGACTTGTGCAAGTTTGAAATTTGTAAAATTCCGCACGCGACTACCGCGGCTGTTGTGAACTGACAATGTGCATTATTCGTTCGTTATCCGTCCTCTCAGTTCTGCATCTCTTCAACCCCTTTGGACACTCTCCCTGGTATGGACTGGGACTTGTATTAGTGGTAGCAGAGTGATCTAATTGTCCTCCGAAATAAGGTACTGTGAACCCATTTCAACTTTAAATATCACTCTTTATTCTCTGTTAACTGCCATATAATTGCATATCTTTTATTAGTCTTATTTAGTTAATATCAATGCCCACCACGAAACAATCTATTTGAATAAACTAGTTTGTACAATGTCCATTCAATGAATTTAATTTAAATTCAAATTCTTCTTCATTCAAATTCAGAATCCTTCATTCACGCAAAGAAACTATAATAGCTTTTTTGCATGTCATAATAATAATAGATATCCAAAGTTTATATTGTGATGCACATTTAAGTGAACTAAATATTTTGGAAATTGGATTTTCGGGGTCCTTAAGGGTCTGTTTCACATTATAGCTCACTCCTTCGTTCACATGACGTTTCATAAGTTGTCTGAAGACAGCTACATTCGGGTCTTATTTAATACTATGAAGCATAATTAGCTTATGTCTTACGTAAAGTAACCTGAGAAGTTGAATAAAAGAAAGGTGGCCTGGAGCTAAACTCAACATTCATATGGAATCAACCCTTCCTACCACAGCTACGTTATATGTAGAAAACTCGTGTCAGAAACATCGTAATTCAATGATGAGATAATGAGACAGCCACTTCGCATATTCATAGGTGTATCTGGTGTTGAAACGATGTAAAGGTTCGTTTTGAGCTTTTTTTGTCACGGACTTTCTTTGGATCTATTCACCTTCAAACGAATATGATTCCAGGAGTCAAGTCTGATACAACGTCAGATACTATACGTTGCAATAAAAGGAAGGTGAACTGGAGCCAAACCAAACATTCAAATTAAATCTATACATTTAGCTGAAGTTTCAACACGACTTAGTGTAAAACATCAAGTAAAAAAAATTAATTATTAAGAGAGGAACCAGCTTTCTCGAAACACTAGGCCCTTTTTGGAAAAGCTGGTTCCTCTCTTTTTCTATCATTTGAATTTTACTCACGATTATTAGGTACATGGCAGTACGTTAAAATAACTAACCAGCCAAATATTGACAATTGATGATTTGATTGCTAAATAAGTTATTACTAACATTGTCTCCCGATTTGTTTTTAACGAACAGTCGAGAACAAAATGTTAAGGACTGTCGCTCCTCTTCAAATAAACAATAAATCTTGTTCTTTGTATTCTGGTAAACAATGAAATCTTTTGAAGAGCTAATTCAATTTTAATAAAGCACACATTTTTTATCCTCTGATTCCTACTAATAGGCCTAACTCTACCTAGCTGCGGCTGCAGGTAAATCCTCAGTGGCCTAATTGGCCATTAGTCCTGGACCGATGAGCATTTGATGAGACGGAGTATATTATGTAGGGTGGGGGAGGGGCGGATACAGTAGTCGTATAATCGCTTCGTGTATTACAATCAAAAGGAAGGCATTACTGAAGTCTTGTTCATTGAGATAAGATTTAATGAAATATTTTCCACTGATCAGTAAATAAACAAATAACACGAGTTTTATTTCGCTTTAAGTGATTTATCAAATGTTTATATTGACTCTTTTTGCAATAGAAAGACAAAGATAAGCGGTGTTTTGAACAGCCTTGCTGTCTCCTTGTCGCTTTGAGTCAGTGAGATAAGGTGTTCTGAGAACCGGTGGACCTCCGACTGCGAGGCTTCCATATAAGCTCCCGTTGTGCAGCTGAGCGGCGCTGATCATTAGCGAAGTGCGCCGCTAGAAATTATACTACGGTGGCCAGCGGAGTAACTGCTTCTAAACTGCCATAACCTATCATAGTAAGCTTTATTTACAACAATTCCCATGAAAATTCAGCGCGCAACGTTCAGCTGGGCGGAGAGCAAGCAGCGAGTTCGACATCTAACTTTAGGCACTTTTGGTGTTGCGCCGCTGATTTTCCAGCTAGAAAGTGAAATACATTAGGACGCTTGCGGCACCACTTGGCGAACTCATTTTCAAGTTTTTTCCAATAGAATCAATACTGAACCATATGCTTTTACTCCCCTATTTTTATCATAGCTTTTATTGTTAAGATATAGCTAATACGCATCCATTTTTTATGTATACTTTTTTCAATATTTAATAGATTTAAAAGCACAATAAAGTCTGAGATTTTTTCTGAATAACCTATAAAATTGTCGAAAAACAAAAAGCGTTTGGATGCGTACTAATTATATCTAAATACGACACCTCCCATAATTCCAAGACGGACAAGAAACCCGAAAAAATGCATGAGGTTTAACAATGTCCTTTTGGAGCTGGAATCAAGATGGCATCAAGTATAACCGGCTTTTAAGGAATAAGGCAAAGTCCTTTAAGACAAAGCGGGCTATGTAGCTGACGAGTTGAAACTCTTCCCTATTTTGGAATGTTATGATAAGATAAGAACAGCTACAACTATACTGGCATAAATTTTCATTTTTAAAAAATAAATCAATAACCTAAAAATGTATGGATTCACATTGCTTCACTAAATCCACCCAGTATAGATGCATTGAATGGATTTTCTAAAATTATACTCTGTGAAATTTGTACTGACCAAGTTTTTTACAAAGCTAAATTCTTTTACACTGCTTTGGTAAAGGACGGAAATTTCACCAAGAACAAGAACCTAAATTGAAAACAATTAAGTTTTATTGCAAAATCGGAACATTTAGTTGTCGAGATCGGTTAAGTAAAACTAGATAACCCCGCACCGATATAGTCCAATGACTGAGGCGGTGTTGCCATATCGCTGCTGTTCCCTGGTGTGGGGACTGATCAGTAATTTTCATACACGTAAAACTGGCAACAGTGTTGGGCGCAGGATGTATGATAGTAAGGCTTCAGCCATCATAGGTACGTCATTATTTACGTTTCAAAAGCAAACTAAATTAAGGAGAATGAGTTTATTACAAATGGTTATGTTTTTTAGATGTCTGTAAAGAGAATATAGAATTATTGAAAATAGTTTATAACTAATCTACTACGTTAGTTATCTGCATTTCCAGCACTGTAACATCGTTTAAAATAATAAATAATTTATAATAAAGAAACTGTACTTTGGGTTATTAAAACACAAACAACTGTAAGGATGTTGTAAGTATTAAGTTAATTTAAAACTTTCACCAATGTGAACTGAAATTTTCGAGTAATTCGGAGGGGCAATATAGTCAGAGAATATGTTTTAGTTCAACATATGTAAGTAGCACTAGATAATAAGGGGTAACGCGCCAGTTGGCTAACCTGAATGCACCCTAGAGACAGGCGTCTGTCTCAGACACTGGTGCTGATGTGAGCTTTGATCTCTGTTATCTCTCTGACACATTGTCTCTTGACTGTTGTACACAGACACTGAGTATGTCACGGAGAGTCAGGTTTATCTCTTTGTCAATTCTGTACCATTCGTTTTTTTCTGTAAACTCTCCTAACCAGACAACATGTAAGCAGCACTAGGTAACAATAGGTGACGACCAGTTATCAAAAGTAAGGTCACCAATAAGATTGTCACTCGCTGAAGTTATAGCTGATAGTCAGTCAATAGTGATAGGAGATAGTCAGTCAGTAGTGATAGGAGATAGTCAGTCAATAGTGATAGGAGATAGTTATTGAATAATGATAGGAGATAGTCAGTCAGTAGTGATAGGAGATAGTCAGTCAATAGTGATAGGAGATAGTTATTGAATAGTGATAGCAGATAGTCGGTCAGTAGTGATAGGAGATAGTCAGTCAATAGTGATAGGAGATAGTTATTGAATAGTGATAGCAGATAGTCTGTCAATAGTGATTTTTAGTAACGCATATTCCACAAACGGTGGAAGACTTATTGAGTTAATTACGTGGTATTTATTCTACCCATATTTCAAAAGAACAAGTACTAACAAATATTCTTAATTCTTCAAATATTTCAATGCTGCAAACTTACAGAAAGGTAATAAGTAATTTTAAGGTCGGTAAGTTTGCATAAAATTAAAAAGAAAATACAGTACTTTTATCCATCAGCAAGTAAACACTCTAGATTAAAAAGTGTTTTTTAATTTGTTTTTCCGAGGCCCACAATAAACAGGTACGTTTTACGCGACACAGATACATGGTCTACAATAAAGAAGTAAACAAGCTTTAATGAAAGAGCTAGGAGCTCATTTCGTGTTTTGTCCTTAATATCGCCTGCTCCTAAACCCCTTAGACTGTAGCAAGACGTGTATTTAAAATGTTACACCTGAGATTGTTGTAGATTATTATATTACATTATGAAAAAATTGTGGTTTAATTTTCAACGAACAATTAAAACAAACAGAAAAGAACATTTACGCCCAGTGAACAAAGTCATGGATGTCAACGTAAGAATTAATGGGTTCGATTTTCGTGAAGTCACCAAAATATAACGATAAAAAAGGGGACAGAGACCACATTTAAAAAGAAATCCTCTGCAACATATCTACTTACCTTGTCATTGGGTAAAAACTCAAGAAATTATGAGTTAAAATAAATAAATTTGCTCTTCTCATAAAAAGTTTCTCGCCCTATTCTTTCTTATTCCTTCTATTCTAAAATTCATATCACACGCGTTTTTAACAAGAAACAGTTTTAAATTTCGGCGATAAAATCTATTGTAAATTATAGACCTAGTCATTTTCAACCTTCTGCAAAAATAATAAAACTTGTATGATTTTAACTGTAACTGAATCTATAGGCAATTAAAATATCTTAAATATAGATATTAAATATTATTAAATATATTAAATATATAGATACATTTTAAAAGACAAAAGAATCTTACTTCGTTACAGTCGGACGACCTATGAAAGAAAATTATTTTTATTATTTGAAGTAAATAGTAATTTAAATTAAATGTTAAATTAATTTAAATTAACATATACAATACATTCGTGAATTTTCAAAACATTTTATGCATCTTGAGTATGTTTACCGTTCCCGTTAGATTTTTCTTTGAAATCTAAAAATAACAACAATGTATCTGCAGCGTAGCATTTTAGGGTGTTTCGCTAGTAGTTAAAAAAACCCCTTTTAATATTACAGAATTATTTAGGTATTCAATCATTGGTGAGTTACAATCTTTTCAAATATATATAACTATAGATAGACGCAAAAGGAAGTCAATATTTTGATATCATTAGTTACAAAAAAGATAAATTATCCAGTGATATAAATTGAGGAAGCGAGCGCTTGGACTGCCATCTGTGGTGTGAGAGGTCAGACAGCAAATCAAAGTCAGGTGGCGCAGCTCTAGCGTCGGACCTCAGAACTAACTGAAATAGCTCCCCGGACCTCAACAGACCTAAGAATGATTTATCTTCTGACCAACTAATACAATGAAAGGTCATACTAAAGTAACAGTTATACCCAAAGAGCTCTCTTGTTTCCGTACATTTAATAATTTTCTGATATTGTGATATTGTGTTGATATCGACCAAGCACACATGCAGTAGAGCCTTTGATGCATGGCCGTCCTCTGTATTCTACCGATCCCTGTGATTAGCCCCACCAAAGATTGACACTAAGTAACTAAATTGACAAGAGTATCTCGAATACATCAAAGTGCCTTCCTGTCCACCACCACCCCCTTCCCTTTAATGTATAGTTACCCCTCAGGTATTCCTATTTAGATATAGTAACTACACAACGTCTATCAGAGAAAAGGAAGGTAGAACTGGATCTTTAAAACAATTTTTATTGATTTGTCAGAGATCACTCGGACGGACAACAACCCCAATTCAAATAGTTAAGGATTTAAAACACATACTTACACAACAAAAAAGTCATAAAAAACAATGAAAATCATTCTACGAAATGCAAATATTTACTAAATTACTACTTTTTCTTCCTATTTACATTTCATATTTATATAGCAAGGAAGAGGTCACCATAAATGATCCGGAAAGGTCTTCTAACACTTGTTTCGTCTGTCCATTCATTTAGTATTTATGAATTTGAACAAAATTCATGTCGCCATTTAGATCAAAAATTGCTTTAAATCAGTACACAGCTTCTCAGTGAATCTCTTCTGTGATTCATCGATATACCTATACCAAAGTAAAAAGGGTTGTACATTAGTAAATAAATCTTGGACTTCAGAGCTCATAATAGTACATTCTTATAACACTCTGATGTTATGCTTTGACTCTTATCTGGGACGACAATTTACTTACTAACTGGCTCATTTATTAAGAAACGCTTAGTTTAAACATACCAATCCTGAACACTTCCTGTATAACGTCGCAAACATCTCAGAAATCAGTCCCAATAAAAATACTTCCCTTTAGTTCAACATTCAAACCCATGTTTTATTAAACTGACTCTAATAACATTTTCATCGTAACACTGCTTTTAAATTCAAAATGCTCAAAATAATATGCAACTTTTGCTGTGTTTGACCCAATTTAAACCTTGCATTGATTCCGCACAGAGCTTCTTCCAGTGGAAATGAATTCCAAAGAAATAATTTAATTTTCCTCTTTGTTTTCTTTCTTGTTCAACTTAAAGAAGTTAAAGATATTCCAGCCTATCCTTCAATACTTACAACCCCTCTTCAAATCTGTCATTGTTTGCCTAGAACTTGGAGAAATTTACTGGAAGTCCACGGAGCATTCGCCCTTTTAACGCTGTAACTTCTGCTACTTCCTTAAACAACAAGGACAAGTCGGGTTTTCAATTTCCTTCTCGGAAATAAATCATCCCGCTGTTATAAACAAATCACATCACAACGTGCCATAAGGAAACGGGTTGGGGAATATGTTCACGGGCGGTGAGAGCGGGAGGTGGAAATGAGATTTCCATCGCTGGCCATCGTGTGTTTCCAATTCCATGCCTCGTTTGTTACGACAACCCCCATCCCATCACTCACCTCCCCCCACCACCCCCAACACCCTTTCAACCCTGAGGGTATCCGCCAGTGCTTCCATGTGTGATAATCTCATGATATCCTACCCAAAGTAGAATATTCCCAAATGGTGATCCTCTTCTCTGTAAACCTAACCTTATTCGAAATTTGTAGTACGAACTCAGGTTCTTTTCTTTAAGTTAGTTGTTGACTATGGATTATTTCAAAGAATAATTTATATTTGGACATTTGACATCGTTGTATGTTACAAAAGTAAAACTCTATTTTCGAATTATTGGAATCTAGTGTTTTCATTAGTTGTCTTCTTTTCATTTTTGTACCTTATGCCTTTAAGATGTTGACACCTGATGAAGAGTATAGATTCCAAACCTTGAAACGTTATGTTCTATTTAGAATATTATAAAATCTTACATGTGATAAGTAGAGACACAATTTTTGTAGATTAATTATTATTTGTGAATAGAGTAGTGAAATTATAATTTCATAAATACATTTATATTTATATATACTAGCCTTAATAGACGCGATCGATACTGAAATGCCACAATTTTCTGCCTTTGTTGTTACATGTCTTCTTTAGGCCTAAATAAGGAAACAGACATAAACGTTATTCAGGTAAATCTGATTTTTTTTAACGCCTGTTGATGGACAATGACTATAAAACTCCTGATGTTTTTTTCAGTAAAGGCCAATTATAAAGTTTGACTGCGTGAGTACATATTTGAATACCTCTCAATAGACCGAGTATAGAAGTGTAGGCTGAAGATTTGTATTAGGATTTCTTGTCGACCTTCTATCATCAGATCGTGTGTCATTTGTAATTTCTATAGTTAAAACATGTACGCTTTCATTTCCTATAACTAACATTTATTTTTCCAGTGGCTCTTATAAATTTGATTATGGTATGAAAAACTTCTGAAAACTATCTCTAAAACTTTCTGAAATCGTGATGGAACGCCTTCAATAACGTTCTGTGGTTTGAAATCCGTATTTAGCATCTTTTTATTTACAGTGTTATATCCAAATATTTCCCTGAATTATCAAATTACACTAACGTTTACAGTGATTCCTACAGTTTAAACGCAGGGCACCCCCTCTATCAAAATCCTATTTAGAGAATTTCAGCATGGAATTAGGATAATTTTGAAATGATTTTTACTTGTGCAATCTTAAGAAGTTCTTGAAACCCCTTGCATATTTAGCTCACAATATGAGACTGAATTTTTAATTGGAAAAATATGCCGCTATGAAGAAAAGGCGTTACTCTAAACTCCCTTAACCAACAGCACTTCTTAGTACATACATCTTTAACACCTTGAATATATTTACGGACCGGTCTGGTTTGTGTACTAGAGAAAGCATATATTGGCGAATGTTAATTACAATAATAATAATACATTAAAAAGCGAAGTCTTATTTATGTTAACTTTGAATAAACAATCAGTTATTTCCGGAGAAGGAACTCAGTCACGAATAATACAGACGAAGTCTGCTTGCAAATAAAGGATAACCTGTGTTCAGTTCAAGAGCTTTGCCATCTAAAGGAAGAAGAAGGGAAATTGAATCACTCAATCAAGAAAGCATTGTTAACTGAACCATCCACCGCCACTGCCTGGACAATACCTAATATCCTGCCACTGCTTTCTTGAGTTTCCGCTACCTAGATACACGGACAACTCGATTACAGCAATTCGATTTATTGTTGTAGAATGATTTATACTTTATATAAATCTTCAGTAGCAAACCGTCCTCCAGTAGACTATCTTTTGTGTATAGCCTATATCTGAGGTTAAAACATTATTCATGAAGTTTGAATACTAAATCGCCTTAATTAAATTTTCGGATGTAACTGAAACAAAAAAGCATTGGATACGAGATCTTTTCAATGTTAAATTTTCTCAATTCAAAACAATATTGTAATCTGATCTATCAGTTTAAGTAACAATTTAAATACTAATAACCGTTATGTGTTAAATTTACATGTATTATCACTTACCATAAAACCAAACCTAGATTTTAAGTTTATTTCATTATCTTTCTCCCTTATTTTAACCGGGAAGTTTTGTAAAATATCTTATCATTTTAAAATAGGGTATAAGCTGTCAAAGCTAGTAGTTTTATAATTTTAACAATAATGCATATTCTACAAGTATTAATTTGTTGAAGTTTGCGATTTTATAAATTAATCAATAATAATAGTATTAGAAAATCACAAGTCATTTTAACGCATATAAATCGTACTTTTTAAATGAAATATCACATTTTACCCAATAATTACAAAATCCTAAAATGATTTAATGTCATTTAGCATTACTCTAATAGAAGCAAAATCAAGATTGCCGTCGTCGGTTCAACTGATAAATGTGATTTAATGTTGCATTCATAGCTTTTAAGATATCCCTGAATTCAGAAAAGTAGACACATATTTTTTTATAACTCCACTTGAAATTACAGACATTTAAAGTACAAACTTTAGGTGGTTTTATAATCAGACCCAAATAAAAACGGCTGTTGCTTTTACTCTCTTTAATCATGAAAATAACATGCTATGAAATAATTGTCCAACCCCAAAATCGATTGCTGTACTTGATTTAATCCCATGAGAACAATGTTAAACCTCATTCACTTTTACGAGGTTATTTCTTGTCGTAGAATTATGGAAGATGTCTCATTTTAAAGATATAATTTATGCGCGTCCAAACGCTACTTTAGATGTTTCGATATTGATATAGGTTGTTCATAGCAAAGTCTCACACTGTGTTGTATTTTATAGTTTAAATGCTCTTAAGTACACACTTAACAAAAAACGACCATCTCCCATTACGCTGTAATGTAAAATAAGGACATAAAAATGCATGAGCTTTAATATTATCCTTATGGCTAAAACTCACCTCGCCTTAAGTAACATGGATCACCACCAACGAGTAAAAGCCTAGAGTTGACTAGTCATAACCTTACGTATTAATATAGGGATAGATATATGAAAGGAAGGGAGGAAATTACGCCTACTTATAAATGACACGAAATTTAGATGGCCGACAGAAATTATAGTAGCTCTATATAAACATAACAGAAATTACAAACATTTTGTTTTTGTTTATTGCAAAGTAACTACCAAATAATTGCCACTGATACAGTCGTCTTCTGAATTAATAATTCTTTATTTATCAACCAACATTTAAATGTAACAGTATAAAATTAATATTTTCAATTCTTTATGCAAATTGTTCATGTCCAGTACCCCATTAATAATAAAAATTGTTACAATAAATAAAACTTGTAAGATCCTTGCACCTAACAGTGTTATATCACACTTAGAGAGGTACAAAGTTTCACATTAATTTCGAATTAGCAATTACACAACTCTATTATTTTGTACGAGTATGTAATTGAGTCTATATTTTAAAAATAGTTTCTTGGGTTTTGTACGACAGTTTCAGGTATCTAAAACTAATATTGTATTACAATACGTATTTGGTAACAACTGTAAGCTCTTACGTTCTAGATATGTCTTTAGTTAATTTGAAATACATTCCAATATAGGGCTCTGCCAATGAGTTTCAAAAGTTGCAAAAGTTTCTATTTTAATTTTATGAATATAGTGGTAATTTTAAACAGCTAAGTGCACGCATTTTGGTCAGGCAGTTATTATCAATCCACTGCCTAACTTAATGACAGCTTATCCTAATAATATAAAAGCGAAAGTGTTTTTTGTTTGTTTGTTTTGCTCTCACGCGTAAACTATTCAACTTTCTTACGGCCCCCGGTATCAATATATAGGCCTATGCTTAGTTCGATAATCCCTCCGGGCTATGCGCCACGGATTTTTAAAGTAGAAACAATTCCATCTTAGTGTCATAAGTTGCGAAATGTATTGATTGAAAGTGCCTGTAAAATGTAATCACCTGTTTTGGGTAAACATTGTTTTGTGAGAGCACAACCATATGTTTCATTAATATTTAACCACATTTCAGCTTTTTACATATTTTATAGTGTGTAAATTTCTCTATAGAGTATTTAAAAGTCAAGGAATATCACATTAACCCTCCAACTGTTGTTCATCAAAATTTTGATAAACACAACCCATTGTTGATTGTTGTTCGTAAAAATTTTGATGAACAAACATTCCCTTGCATAATCACTCATTACAGTATATTCCGGCAACGTATCGATTCGATTCATGCACCATTGGATTCGGGAAAAAAAGCCTAAGGAATACTATAGTTTTATTCCTCTTTGTATTGTAGTTGCAACGTACCAAGTTCGTAGTTTGGAACGTAAAAGAAGATGATGCAATTCATTGTGACCGCCATGTTGTCGATGCCGTCTGAGTTGTTGATGTGACGAGTCGTGTTTATTAGTAAGTTTTAGTAGGTTTATTTGTGTTTTAGTGTTGTGTTTAGTTAAATGTTGCAGTAGTGCAAATAAATATATTTTAGAATAAATAAATTTCTCGAAAAATTTTTCGCAAAAGTTTTGAGTAATGACAAAATGAAACTTTTTTGGACTCTTCAAAAAAAAGATATGGAATTTATTTTACTACTGCTGTATAGTTTTACTTCATTCTGAGTAATAAAATATGCAATATAACATGTATTGAAGTAAAAATGTATTAGTAAAACTTTTATTAGCAAACTCTTACATATACAACCCTATTTTCACAATTTATGCGCATCGCTGCTTTTTGTTATATAGAGTTATTATAGTTTTATAAATTTGTATAATGCTTATGTGTTTCTGAAACTAGAATAAATTTGACACAAAATGGTTATCTTACTTTTATAGTTTTCTTACTATAACTTGGTTTGCTAGGTATGGTCCCCCCCAAATTAAAAAAAAAAATGTAAATTTTGAATTTCATGGAAAAAATTTTTTAGTAAACATTTTTTTAAGGCCAAATTTAAATACTAATATTATTATATGTTTAATTTTGAACACAAAAATACATACTTCTATATATATTCTTTTAATTTATATTTTTAATACATTTTTTAAAAAACCCTTGCACGAGGCTCGAAAACATGCCACCACTACAGGAAAAAATGACCGCCAGTTGGAGGGTTAACCCGCTAATTCGATTTTTAATCGGATTATTATGATTGCAATAAGTATAAAATATATCTCAAGAACATGACAAAACACTATACACCCGTGTGAAACCACAGTTTGGAAATAAATGACAAAAAAAAAATTATGGTTGCCTGTAAAGTCGGTTTTACGGGCGAAGATTTTACGTGACAACGTCTTTTTCTCGGTAGAATATTTATTGATATGAATATTATTAAATTGCACAATAGGAACAAGGAATTGAATGAAAATAAGAATTGCACAAATTTTAACTATAGAAATATATTTTGTTTACTAAAATATTGTACATAATTTGAAATTAATTAAAATTTGTTATTGTAAATGGTAAAGTTGAATAAAACATTTACTAAAATTGGAATTTGAAATTCTTGCTAAACACAGTTAAATTCTAACTCCGCGCGTGGTGATTGGTCGGTTTAGTTCGTTTGTTTGGTCGCACTGTTATGACAGGTTAGAGGTTATAATTTGTTATTTTAAATGTTTGACTAGCAATACGCGCTGTTTCTTCTCAATCGACTGAATTACGATTGATTGCAGAGTGATTTAAACTAATAATTTACTTAACACTATCAACATTTGTCAATAGTATGACATAACCTATAAACTCAGTTTCTCAACTTTTGTGTCAATCTAACAATTAATCAATCAATCATAGTTTACGATAATGAAATATCAGTGTACAATTATTTACCTTTATTGTTGTAGTTGTTGTAAATGACGAATCTAAGCACTCCACATTTTCACGAATAAACATAGTTATCTGCTTTATCCCGTGCGGCGGACCCACAGTTATCTGCTTTATCCCGTGCGGATCCCGTGCGGCGGACCCACTGGACGGGCATCGTAACGTTACCCGGGCGTTACACTTTTTCATGAGTGACTCCGAGCCGCAACCTAATTTAAGACGTTGTCACGTCAAAAAGAGTTTGGATATAAAAATGCAGCATCTTCTGCCAAATATTTTATTTTCTGCTTAGCGTAACCACGTTAAAATAATATGGCCTCTGAAATTCTCAAAATCTCTTACCTAGACCCACCACAACATAAAATTTAAAATTGTAGGGCGCATTAGACTCAAACGAGGAGAAAGTAATATTTGTTCACAGACAACCTTTTTTAATTAGCCAAAACACGTCTTCTGAAACTAAAAATAAATTACTACTAAACTATATTGGAAAAACTTAAAACACGAAGTATTTAAAGGTCAAGAGCAGTACATTTCTTTTTCTTATTGTTTTTATTAGGTATATTAATGTAATAGCCATGGTTTCTTAAATTCCAATAAGTGCTTAGGGACCATGTAGAGAAAACAAATCGAAAATCATAGTATATGGTACTTTAAATAAAAGAGCGTAGCTTATATTGTCTAAGGTTTTATTTTTATCAGGTAAAGCACGATTATGTTCTTTTAGTAATAAAATATCTATGATGCGAAAAATTGGGGAGGATCTTAAAATGGCTTACCGTTAATTTGTTAGAATGGTTATATGAGAAAACCTAAAAAAGACTTATTCAAAGAATTTATCCCGTTCTGTCTTTATGCTGAACGAATAGTACTTTCCACTAACTACGTTCATTACAGAAAACAATAAATTATAGGTTTTCTATTCCATTTTAGTATGCTTTGAAACGAAATGTCCGAAATATTTGAGAGCGTTGTCGGATGATAGGTAGTATTATTTGCGGTTGTCACCTGGAAGATCAAATCGAGCATGAAAGGTTTTGTAAATCATTTACATTATGTTGACACTTAATTGGTTGACATTTTAATATCATACTTTATAAAATATTAAATTGGTATTATCTCAAAACCCTATAAAAAATCTTACAAGATTTAAATAATTATAAGCACATCAAATTTATTAACGTGTAGCCTACGCCTCTGATGTTGATGTATAATTATTGAAAAGAATTATAACGAGATATGAAAAAATTTAAGATAGTATGATATAAATTATTTTAAAATTCTAAATCATTTTCTGCTATTCTCTGCGATGAGATGTTATTACTCTCTTTTAGAATGTTGACTGCTACACCAGCAATGTTGCTTGGTGAACGTGATTACCACTTACTGAATTTAATTTTAATTTTATCAATTGCCGCAAGCTTGATCCCATAGTTCAAATGTATTGGATATTTTTCACTTTTTATAACGAATAAGAATCCGATCCCTCTTTTGATCTGGTTCTGCTCGATCTCGTGATCTTATGGCATGTGCTAGGATCGTATTAAATAGAAAAATGAGGAGTTGGTAGAGTTCAAAGTTTATAGTACCTACTAATGGCGTAGGAAAGTAAGGGAATGTTTAAAAGCCTTTTCTTAGTATTTCTATTGTTTTAATATTTAGACAGATCCTATAGAAGGGGTGTAGAGAAAATAAAAATAATCCAGAGCAAAGGCACCTTATAATCCAGGAGAGAGGAGAATCTACCTTTTAGTTTCCTGTATGTAATGACACAATATGCAGGGCTTACGTCACAGTGTAGTATTCCAAACTGACATGCCTTATTAATTAATGCAAAAGGTAAAAAAAACATAACATTTTACTTTATAAAGGAATATGATATTAAATGAAAAATGTCTGTATTTATAGAGGCGAAGTTAGGACTAAAAAGTCCTCTCTTCCACTTAACCTCTAATATGTTCAGTGTATGTATGAATCAATGCTCTTACTGGACTATCACAAAACTGCGTTAGCCACATCGAAAGATGTAACCGTACGAAAAGTTACTGGTAAAGGTGTTGATTTTACTCAATTACTACAAATATATTCGAAGCTACCTATATGAAATATAAGCATAAAAATGAATCGGGCTGTAATCAGTGATAACGTGAAAAATAAATGAATATTAGACAGAACATAGGGAGTACGGATATTAAAAGTATTAAAGGATAGTAACCATTGTCCATTTTAGTATAGGCAACCAGACGAGTAAAAGCTCTGATACACACAACAGCAACATAGAAAATATCATAAGTGTACGTGGAAAGTGCTGGGTTAAAAATATTAAGACCTGCCATGTGGCAAATTAAAAAAAAAGCGTCAAAAACAAATTATTCAGGAATGATGTTCTGTTCAACAGACAGTACAGACACAAAGGGACCGGGACGACGATAACCTTATCTGTGTATTTTTCTTGAGAATATTAATCCACATTATTATAGTAAATTAACCGAATAATGTTTTCAAACAGCACGCAGAGAAAGTATTGGACATTTTCTGACGAAAATGAACTGCAGAGACTTCGCGATGAAGCTAATCAGAAATACACAAAGGCTCACAAAATGAAAGAGGTAAGTATTTGAGGTTATATTTGTCCACAGTAGCAAAAAAGATATTTAAGTAATTGTAACACTCGTAACAGAAATCATTTGGTTTCTTAAATATTAAATTATAAATTTAACTAAAAGTCCTGTTGTGTGGATTTAACCAGGATGGTTCCCTTACGTTTGTCTTAAGGAGGCTATATCTACCCAGTAGCCTAATTGGGCTTTTAAAACATTCTTCCTATGGCAAGTAGTTTTATACATTCAACTTTTTTATGCTATCTTTAGCCTGTATCAAATGAATATGGTGCACTCAACATATTCCTTCTCAGCAAGTATTGACCAGCAGTGAACCGGGTACCACTACAATTGAATCAGTGAATTAAATCATCAATTTTGAAATATCCAGAATATAGTATAAAAAAATATTCTAATTATAGTTATTTAAAACTAATTAACTTATTCCCATCTGTTTTATTAGGTCTGTAAAAAACAATATATTGTTTGGGTATTATGGTATTATCCGTAGGCCACTCTGTCTCCCTCTACTACCTATTTGTTATAGGCTATATAAGAAGGTATAACTTTTCTGACGTCAGATCACTTTGCATTATATGGCATGTGACCTGAGATTGGGATAGTACCAATAGGAAATGCTCCTGGCCATCAGTAAGGCCTTCGGCGGCTACCCCACACTTCTTGCAAAAAAGAAAAATATCCCTCAACATATTGCCCAAATCCAAGCTCAGATCACATGAGCACTTGTGAAGATTAACCTAACTTTGGTAACTACTAGTAACATTCTTATGATAATCTAATCTAAATCTATATCCTGTAATAAAAATTAGTAGATAGGGATAGAGTGGCCTCCGAATAATACCGAGGTACCATTATTTGAATTGAATTCAAAGAAAATATTATTAATTGTGGTATTTGAGTAATGAATGCAAGTACAAAGACAATGAACATGCGTTATTTGCGTTACAAGCAAATTGTAAATTTGTATTGTTTGGTAGTTTAGATAGGCCTAATCATAAACATTGATTGTTGTGGTGACCACTTATTATACTGCAGCTATGTATTATAGTTATGCAGTAGTTTTAACGTGTTGACTGGGGCAGATACTTTTCTACGAGAGTCTGAGTTATCTTAGTCAGTATAGACTACCAGTGAAGGTGATTGCGATATTTCATGGTTTAATTGGAACATCTGTAAAATTAAGGAGCTCTAATCCATTATTTTGATGCTCTTATTTTATTCTGTGTCTACCTGTCCTCCTGAATAAAACTTGGATAAATTTACCTTTACCCATAATACTAAAAACAATCTAAAACTACATTTAACAATTCTTAAAATGGACTAAGTTAGTACCTTCATTTCCAGAAAACAATACTTTTAGGTAGTGGTAAACCATATATAGGGTGTTTCAAAAAGGACTTTACAACTTTGAAAATGCATATAAATTTATTCAAAAAAGTAAAGTGCTGGTTTTATGTTGTTTTAAAGGAAAACACATAAATTTTTTACTCCCATAGATCACTAGTGCAGAATCACGCCTCAACAAGCACTTGGCAATTACATTCAAGATGGCTGCTTTTACTGGACTGTAGCATGCTAGCTGTGTATTTTGATTTAAAGAATCAAAGTCAGTGACAACAGTTCTACGTAATTTCGTACCAAGTACTTTAAGATCCTTCTAGTAGGCCTACAATTTATGAGTGGCGTAAATGTTTTGTAGGAACAAGGTGTTCATTAAAATTATTAGGTCATCCAAGCACAACTGACGGTCATTGAGCAAGTGAGATTAAGTTTTGTCAACAGCTCTACGAAATCGACCCGGCATACATCTCGTGAGCTGCAAGTCCCACATACGGATGTTTGACGTGTGTTGAGAAAACATTTGCATTTGAAACCATACAGATTGTCACTTTTACAAGCAATAAAGCCACTGGTAAGATTGCCCAGAAGAACTTCTCTGCCGATATGTTAATTCAATAGGATTATATGAACATTTCTTGGACAACATAATCTTTTCCGATGAGTCAACTTTTCACTTGAGTGGCAAGTTTAACACACATTACTGTAGGATTTGGAGCAGTGAAAATCCACATGAAACATTGTAACATTCTCGTGATAGCCCTAAGCTAAACGTGTTTTGTGCGTTAAACAAGAAGAAAATATACAACTCCTTTTTTTCCAAGAGAGAACCATCAACGGGATAGTGTACCTGGACGTGTTGCAACAATTTTTCATACTACAGATCAATCTTAGTTTCTGGTTGCGGGAGGGATTTAACAAACCTAGGAGGGATAGTTATAAGAAAATGGGATTGATAAGAAGTAAAGAAAAGGACAGGCAGAACAAATCTACCAACTGTTTCATGTTTCAGGATAACTTCTCTGTTAAGCTTCAAACTTCAGTTTATATTCCTATTTCCTGATAGATGCTTCATAAATAATTTCTGTTCAGAAATTCTAAGGCCTCTCTGCTAACTTTAATCCTGTTCCACAGAGTTTTTTAAAGCCCTCACTTATTTTTCTTCATTTCGGCCACAGTTTCTATCTCTATGGTAAAGTGTATTTATTTTTTCCTCAGTTATTTTGGTCTTGTTTGCCATTTCAAAACTTCTTCGGGCATCTCAGTGTTGATTTATTTTGTGCAGTATCTTATTGGTTACATTTTTGTTTCATAATTAATTTCAAGAGGCATTTCGTTCTCTTTTATGGCACTAGTGGATTAATTCTTTTTTTACAAGTTTTGTAATTTGAGTGCACTAGATTTTATTGATTGTTACTGTCATGGGATGTTTTTCATACGTTCATCACTGTGGGACAAGCTGCCGCAGCTCACCTTAATAGTTGAAGGCATTACTGTTAGCCTCTTCAACTACTAGTTTCTTTTTTTTAATTGTTTGGGAAACAATTAATTGTTTTCTGTGGTGTTCTCAATCCACTTTCTTTGTGAAAACAAAACAACAAATAAGTTAATGGAAAGTGATTGAAGTAAATATTTACCCAAAACTATTTGTGGTTTTAGGGAGTGATGACCACAAATAAAAATCTTTTATAATATTGAATCTGGCCTGGAATGTCTAATCTTTATCCTAATTAATTTAGTAAGCTATGCTTCTTTTTATCTGTGTTTGTTGGATTATCTGTAATTATTGTTAGCTTATCTTATTTTCTTAAAATAGGTTTGTCAAGTTCTGCAGGATTCGGCCCACTGGAGAGTTTCCTCAGGAAGGGTCATGATAGGTTTCAAGTTTATATTCTTTCTCGGTGCCATAACCAGCTTTGATTTTGTAAAAACACAGAGGACCAATAAATAAATTCTTTGGATCATTCGTTCAAATGTTTTACACTAATTCATTTAAAGGGCTTGAATTTTATTTTACCACAGAAATTTTATTTCTTTTCAAATGAGAATAAATGTGTTTTTGACACAAAGCAGTTGTTCAAAACAAAAAGTCAATTAATATGTTATTACTATGAATGACGGGAGGTAAACCAAACATAGCTCTGATTGCTTTTTTTGTTACATCAAAGTTTTGTTTGTATTAATGGTTGCCTCTCCCGTGAGGATTATTGAATTAGACTTGAGTAGGGCAGTGGTGAACATGTTTTGTCCGGTCTTTTGTTGTTAAACATTCAGAGACACTGAAAAACAAAATCTCACGTTACCGTGGGTGGGTAGTGCAGCATCAATACTACTATACAAATGGTTGAAACAATGAGGCAAATTTTATTCTGGATACGAAAATAATTTTTAGTTAGCCCAATGAGAATTTAATTTTCATTTATGCCTGTCAAAAATTTTTTTATGATTACATATGTCTTCCCCTAAAATTTATCATCTTATTTTACTTGTCAACAAGTCCTTTCTGTGAGCTGGTACAACAATTCTAATATTAATATTACATAATAACAAATGACTAGTTGTGAGTAGTCGTCAAGTTTTCCGAGTTTTGGTGTTATAATACAACAATATTACTTTCCATATGAAAATTTTTTTAAATATGTAGGCCTGCATCTAAGTTTTTTGTACAACTGAGTATGTGTACAAATTTGCCATATTTGTATTGCTATATTGTCATAATCTGTGCAGTTTTGAAGTATTTTTTAGGAGGGAGGGGGAAATAGGTTGCATGAGTGAAAGTGTTGTTAAATTTAATTAATGAGTATGATAGTGCCTTAGTAGCTTAACAAAGTCTCCAGTACTTTTACTTTGTTTGTATTTTTGTTCATCATTGTTACAGCATTGATTTGAATCGTTATTATACCTAAGTCTGAAAAATCGAACTATGTTTCCTGTCAAAATAAGAGCTTTAATTATTAAACTTGCTACAATAATAACGTAATTTAGATTAGCCTACGTTTCCGTAGATGTTCATTTTGGAACAAAACTTATCAGATTTGGTCAAAATGCAAACAACAAGGTGCATCTTTAAAGGAATTTTAGATTTAAACGAGTGTAGCCTCAAAGCATCACTCAGTTTACGCAGCCTTGATTGATGAACCTCAACTAGAGTACCTCGGTAACAAGAATCTCTCCCAACTCCCCTTGAGGCTCTTGCTATCAAAGTTCCACTATAGACTTCTTGTTCTATAAGGCAGGCTATATAAACTTAAAACAGACGTAATATTTTTAAAATATTCTGGTTATAAATTTTATTTCCTACAGACTACGACATTGGCCAATGCAATAAAATTGTTTGAAAATAAAATATGTTTTTGATTAAAAAATATTTTTTATGCAAGTTGTGAAGCACTTTTTGTAACAACTATATTCAATTCCACCCAAAACATTGTTAATTTTTAAAACTGGACTTAAGAAATGTTATTTTAAACTCATTGTTTTCATATTTACAGAATGACGGGTACTGCAGATTTATTATCATCGATAGTACTTATAGAATGATGCAAACTATTCTTCTGTGAAGGCTAAGGAATAGCCATCTGCTGAGGAGTAGCCATCTGCTGAGGAATGGGTGTCACAGCTTTATTATCATTATTGTCAGCAGTAATCTTCACAGAATTATGTTTATGTTCTGTGCAGGGCAAGGAGTGGCTTTTCCTGTCCTCTGCTGAGGAACGGGTGCTGCAGCTTCATTATCACAATAGTACTCATAGAATGATGCAAACTATTCTTATGTTTTATGAAGGGCGAGGAGTGGCTTTTCCTGTCCTCTGCTGAGGAACGGGTGCTGCTGCTTCATTATCAGTTGCAACTGCGAGACTTCTGCCGCAAGTTCCAGCCCGCCATGCCTCGTGCAGTCGCCGGCACTGCTTTTCACTATTTCAAACGTTTCTACCTTAACAACTCTGTCATGGACTACCATCCTAAGGAGATCCTGTGAGTTTTCTGTTGATTTGTTCTAGATATTTTTTGTCAGGTTGAGTCAGTTAATAATAATAATATATTTTATTGCCATCAGACAATTACAGTGAATTGTAGCAAAGGTTAATACTTAGTTTAAAATAAGCTAAAATTTATCACTCACTTATCCATCTTACACAATCATCAACTTACTTATTCATTTCTACACATGTTCTAATGGAATACTTATGTGGTTAACTCAGTTAGATCAGGCCCTGTCTAATGTTATATGAGATTATGTTAATAACATATTAATTGTGGCCTATGCGGGATATTTTAACAGAGCACTAAACGTATATTAATAGGTACATCATTATTAATAACTGTTCTTATTTCCTATTTTATAGTGTTAAGAACAATTTAATATTTTAGTTAGGTACCTAATGTAATACACTTTATTATCAGCTCTATACAAAAAGGTATGAATTTTTTTTTAGATATTATATTTATTGATAAAGGACTTACTGTACAATGTTATGCAGAACAAGTTTAGTTCAATTCAGCAAAGCTGAAAGTATTTTTGTTTGTTGTTATTATACATCTTTTTCACAAAGCTGTAATTCAAACATCAATAGCTTTTGTATCATGTTTCCTCATAAATATATTTACAGTTCGATACATTTTTTTATATTTCTAAATACTTTGTTACATCTGATTGTTCTTTTTCATATTTTCTAGATTAATTTAGCTACCTTGGCTTGCTATTTTCCACTCTCTTTCTCTAGTGATAAACATTATCATACTGTACTACTTAGTAGAGTGACATTAGGCTTAATTCGTTCAGAAAATTGTGTTGACTACAGTTAGCAACAGTACCTTATCTGAGATTTAGTACCAATTTCAGATTCTAGCAAAAGCACTTATTTTCGTGTTTTGTCAAATGTTATGATCTGCTTTGTAACTTCTCTTTTCAGGGTGACATGTGTGTTCTTGGCATGTAAGGTGGAAGAGTTCAACGTTTCTATTCACCAGTTTGTGTCCAACATCAAAGGTGACAGGGAAAAGGCTTCGGACATCATCATCAACAATGAGATGCTGCTAATGCGCCACCTCAACTATCAACTGACTGCGCACAACCCTTTCCGCGCTGTTGAAGGCTCCCTCATCGACATCAAGGTAAACAGTACAATATTATCCATTTGTGACTATACAATACTGTACATATCTGAAAGAACATTAAGCCCATGTTTTCACTTACCCGAACAGTTGTCTGGTTATCCAATACGTAACAGCTGTAAACCTACAATTTTGTGATTGAGAATACTGTGCGATCACAACATCAATTGAAAACATCGTAAACCGGCTGACATATCATGACAATGGATGCTGTCCAACATACTGTACGATGCTGTCGTAAAGATTAAGTTTAAAAAAGTAACAGATTTACAATTATTTTATTAGACAGAAAAAGATGTTGAAGATTTTATTTTTATTTTCCAAAAACATTGTTTATAGGCTATTAAAGTCCCAGAACCAACACTATGTATGGAGGGGAAATTAAACATTCACAGTATTTTACCTGGTGTTAGAAGAGTTGGTTGCTGTTAAACCCAGTGCTGTAACAACTTCCTACTAATACTTATCCTCATAATTAGCCATACATGTAATAAAAAATCAATCTCAGCAACTACTTGCTGCTTATAGTTTAAAAGGAAATCATTCACTCCTCGTTCTATTTCAAAGATGAATTAGAACTAGTGATGTTGGCTGGGAATATTGCCAGTGGGGGGAACTTAGGAAATAGGGATATTGCCGGGAATATTTCTTTGGCCTGAGAAGATTCCCAAATATTGGGACTTTACGACCATTTCTAGATTTTGAATATTTTAACGCTTAGCTAACAGTTAAAAAACCTTAAAACTAGGTTAACTAAGTAAATTCATTTATTTCAATCCAAGAATTATCATCGCATGCAATAATTTCCTATATAAACAATATCCCGGGAATTATAGAACTAAATGGATTTTAATTATCAAACCATTATTAAAAACTCTTAACATTTAAAAACCAAGTATTTTTATCAAATAAATTCCCTTTGGTACAATTTGTAATTTTTAGGTCATTAATTGGCAATATTGTTATACTATTTGGTATATTAATGATTTAATAAATAATAGGGGAATTAAAACTTACTATAACATTTACTTAATTGTTTGATCTTTAAAAGATTGAAAACAAAAAAATGTATTTATTTATAAAATGGAGATTGTGTACAGATCCGAAAACCGAAACGTTTATATAAATATTTGTTTAATAATTTAAATTAGAAAGTAAGAATGCTCAAATAAAAATAGTATTAATATTTAAAAAAAGCTAATTAAGTTGATCATAAACCAAGATTTAATTAATTCTTAAGGGTTATTTAATTATAATTTTATTTTTTGAATGTATTTAAGTTTTTAAGTTTGATAACTATATATAACTGCTTCTGCCGTATTAATTTTCCATTTTTGAGCTATCTTACTAATTAATCATAAACTAATTTTCGTAATAATCCTTGGGAATATTTTCTTTATTTCAAATTCTCAGGAATTTTACATCACTAATTAGAATCAAAGGAATGGAGAATAAACATTCCTTGATGGCTTCTTTAATCATTGTTGTATGAAATAACATTGAATAAATTTAATTACTCAGTTCTGATCAGCTGTATATTAGAGCAAAGTGAGCAAACTATTACATGTTGAGTGATCCAGTACTGTATTTGTATGACAGACTCGCAGTCAGCTGGTGAACCCAGAGAGGCTGAGGCCGGGTGTGGAAGACGCTCTGGACAAATTACAACTGACCGATTGCTGTCTGCTGTTCGCTCCTTCGCAGATAGCACTGGCAGCCATCCTACATTCTGTCAGCAAACTGCAGGAAAACCTCGACTCCTTTGTCACTGAAGTCCTCCTGGGTCCTGAGCACAAGGAGTACATCCACCACATCATCGAGATTATTCGGAGTGAGTCTTGTAACACTTAGGAAAATTTTGCTTGAAATATATTTTTTTCTAAAATTCAATAATATCTAATAGTTTTAGAAATGACTATTACAAAATGTGCACATCATTTAATGTATGGTGCAGGTATTTTATGTGAAGTGGTCTTTTGGTCTTGATTATTCTCATCCTCATCAGCCAAAAAGGTCACTTAACATTTTGGATAAACAAAGATCGTGTAAAGAAAGAAATAGTTAACAAATTCATAACTGCTGAACACTGTAAATCTGTGAATCATTTTAATAAGTTGGGATAAAGCTAATAGTATTTCTTTGAAAGAATCCATGAAAAATCAAACAACAGTTCTGTTGTTAATCAAGATCTAGCAATAATTTCAAAAAATTAGGTGCCGTTATCAAAAAGTCTTTTGAAATTGTCCAAAGAGGATTTGAAGCTTCTTTAGCAGATTTCAGAATATATTCAGTGTATGCTAATTTAACATAAGCAAATAGCAATTATAAATTTTATATATTTTACATTGAAACTTTTTCTAGTTTTTTTAAGACTGTTGAATTTCAACTGTTTGTCAAATTCATTTTGGTCTAGGCCTATTTATTTCTATAGTCATTTTTATTTTCAGGTAGACATATTATTAATATTTGCTGACCTCCCTCCTCTCCTTGAATTCCTCTTGTCCACCATCAGGGTGTCTTTAGTAAGTACTTTAGTTCTTTTTTTTTCTTCATCTTTAATCTAGTAAATGTCACTCACTGTTGTTTTTATTTTATTTGTGACATATTTTTGGCTGTGCTTTCTCATATAGATGAGTGTTCTTTTCCTCTTTTGGTTTTCTTATAATTAATTTAAAAAATTTTAACCTGATAGTGTTAACATATTGTTGTAAACCTTTACAAGTCACTATTTGTGTGACAACATTTGGATCCATAAATTACCGTCTGACAGTGATTCAGGTTACTTTTTTACTTTTACTTTGAAAATTACCAAGAAAAAATGTTTTGAAAGATTGTTTGAATTTCATTTTACATTTAACTGAAGATGGGTCCCACATCATCAAAATGTTTTATCAATATTTTGACATAAGAACTGTCCTAAAGCTTAAACAATTCTTTCCTTATTTTCTTGTTATTTATTATCAATTACGAGTATTACAAAGCAAAAAACAAATTTAAAAAATTAAAACACAACTGTAGAAGTAGCAGTTATATTATACTGTCGTGTCAAGCAACTTTGAAGCTTTGTTTAAGTTTTTTTTTAATCACTAAAAATACAAATGAGGAGCAATATATAATATAATGTTATAAAGGGCCGCCTCCTAATACAGAGCATTAACCTGAGTCATGTCTCCTCTGAAAAAGGGGAAGCCAGCTCTGAAAAAGCAAGGCTGGCACACCCTTGTGTCTAGACTAGCAAGAACCTTTGACTCATAGGGAACTCCATCAACTCCAACAGTCATCTCCCGCAGTAGACTAGACCTATCGAAATATCCTTACACCCCAAAATCTCAACATATTTGCGGTTAGTAATATGGCGCTCCGGGACAACCATAAGGTTGCCCAGATTTACGTGATACATTGGTTTTTGCTGTACCCAGTGTGGTTTCAACTAGAAGGTATAAACCAGAAGTGAACCCTCCTAGAGTATACATAGAACCATACTAAATTTACAATATAATTTTAGTACCAGGTTGTCCGTCTCGCTTAAACTTTTTTACCATCACAATTTCTTACATCCGTACTAACAAAGATGAAAATACTATAGCTAACATAATTCAGTTCTTCCTCAATCCAATGGTGCATAAATAATATCAATAACTTGAAAGAGCATATTATAAAAAGTTACTATAGGAGGAAGTGTTTGATAAATAAAAATGGTTAATCAACACTATAGAAAAGCTGTTGGTTGACCAAAATTGTTAATTAACACTAAAAGGGTTAATTGTACAAAACTGGCTAAAGCATTTGAATGCTTATTTAAGTTATACCTCATAATGACACAGCTTCCAAACTCAGTGACCAAAAATAAGAGAGTAAAGTAATTGAAGGTTTACAAATTAAACTCAAGTTACTATCACTACAGCTGGCTTTAAACTCAAAATTATAGGAAATGACTGGTTTCTTTTAATAACCTTAACCTTTTTTTGTGTTATTACATTTCTAGAGCCAAACCTTGGTTTGTTGCAGAGATAAGGTCAATGATCAGAAGCTATGACCCTCCTTCACGAGACATCATCAAAGGTCTGGAGAAGAGGCTGGAGAGGTGCCGCAACCAAGAGAACAATCCGGACAGTCAGATGTAAGTAGCCTGTGTAGTACATTGTAGATTGAAGTGAAGGTACTGTCTTTAGCTAAGTACCTAAACCAGAGGGCTTAATGTACATGATGGAGAGTTGTCACAACCAAGAGAACAACCTGGACAGTCAAGCTTGGTTAGCCTTTGTTTAGTAGATTGTAGAAGAAGGATTGTAGGTACTCCCAAAATTCCAGATTCAGGATAATTTATTAGTCTTTAAACATACAATGTATGCAATTGATATCATGATCATTTTAATATAAAATTTAAATCTTTGCTTTAACTATGTTAGTATGTTTATAAAAATCACATTAATATATGAATATATAAAGCTGTATTATAATAATAACAATAATTTTATTCAACAAAAACAGATTACCAACTTAATTTGTTATCTCATATTACAAATCTACAGATGTACCTATTTTATAATTTGTTAATAAAATAATTTAAAAGCTTATATCACAGGACATACCTATAGAATAAAAGGTATTTTCTTCAGCTGCTCATTACATTTTTAATCTCTTTAAATTAACTGTCCATGCCTTTTCAGGTAATGTATTCAAAAATTGTAACTATATAAATATGACTTTTCTTTGTTCATTCGTAACACTTTCTTATTCTTGTGGTATATGTATGCAAATCTCCTCTTTGGTGATAAATACAAGTTTTCTATCACCTCCACTAAAGAACATTGAATTCTTTGAAGGATTCCTGATAAGGAATGCCCTTAATTACTCTCAAAGCTTTTATTTGCCATAAAAAATTCTATTTGCTGCACTACTGTTACCCCATAGTGTTACACCATATGCACTATGAATGTAAAGAAAAGGCAAAGTATGCAGTCATAAGTAGGTCAAAACTAATATGAAATTTAATTTTCATCAAGAAATGAAGTGCTCTAGCATTTGTTTTTTATTTTTACTGCAGTATGTAAAAAGAATACAATATTTAAAGTTTTTCCCTTATTTACAAGATAAATTAGTTACCTCGAGTCAACATTAATAAAATTGTTGTAAATCCTTACTGACAATAGTATGATATGTGGCTATCCATCAGATTTCACAATTATGGCCATACAAGGATAAAATACGCTGACAAGGTCTACAGTTCAGAGACCTGCTACAAGTCAAGGTGTGGCCAGAATAGATTCCGATCTAATAGCCAATAAAATGTATTGAAAAAATGCTGATTTAGGCCAAGGTAAACAAACCACTGTTGACCCAATGAACAGTTAGCGCTTGTGTGCTAGGGATCTTAACAACCTTTATGTTGTTTCAGCTACAAAGAGAAGATGAGAGAGAATGTAGATGATGAAGATTTCGACATGGGACCTAGAGTACACACAGAAGGTGAAAAACCCAAAACAGGGCTACATGGTATCACTAGTTTGAGCTCTAATTCGAGTTAGTATTTGCGGCCATTCAATTCTGTTAATGTACTTTTAAGGAAATTTTAAGAATGCTTATAAAAAATTATATCCTGTAATAGTGAACAATAATATAATTCACATTTTCATATTCAGTTCAATGTTCAGAAAACACTAAATTATGGGTCTTTGTTCAAAGTGAGATCTATAAAAGTGGTTTTTTATGTCAAGATATTGCCATGACAACATTCAGGATAAAATGACAAAAGTAAGAATACAAGGTTTTGGATAATATGGAAACTGTACTAAGATTTTATGAATGAGATTTACTTTCTGAAACATTGAATCAAAAAGAGATTGTAAGATTCTACTTATGTATCATCCAGTTCAGAGCTGAAAGATTGTATTTTTTTACACCTTAATCAAATATTTTGAAAGTTATTATGCCTATATTTTAGCATTCAAAGTTTAGCCGCAAATTTGACGTATTGACATTAGTTTTCTTTGAAAACAAAATCTACATATACAAGTATTTATTCTATTAATTGTATAACCTAGTTAGTTGCAAATGCCAATGTATTACTTTTATTACAAGGGTTGTCTCAAAAGTAAGTTCACTATTCTTTTTAAATATAAAAATTAAAGATAAAAGGTATATTTTAAAAACTGTGTTAAAACTTATTTTTCTATTTAAAAATCAAAAGAGCTATTAAAAAAGGTGATAACTACATAATGTTTTTCAATTCAGCATTATAACATTCTTCCTTCACACTAATTAGACAACTTGTCTCAAATCATCCTCGTTTGTGAAGCATCTTTCCCAAATATGTTTTTTCAGAAGTGGAATTCAGGGAAAGGGGGTGGTTTGGTCCAAAGTCAAGTATGAGTTAGGCTGATGTTCAAAAGCATTTCATAAAACTTCTCAAGCAAGTCTTAAGTCTTGAAGAGCAGTTTGTGGATGAGCATTTTCTTGGAACAAGCTGTTTTAGTCAACTTCCCCTTGTGTTGGTCTAGATTGTCCTGATTTATTGCAATACCTTACAATAGCTTGCAGCTATCATTGTGGTCTCATAGGAACATAAATTTATCATCATCTTAGAATCTCAACATAGCCATGTATTTTTTCCAGATTATACAACTTTTCTTTTTTTGTGTGTTGACTTTCCTTTTCTTTTGGATTTGGGCTTCCAGTAATTAATCCCTTTTTCGTCCCTGATCACTATTCAGTTGAATAAACTATCTTGCTCATTTAAAGTTGCAGTCACTCTCCGCTGCTTGTGCTCTAAGCAGGTTCACAACCCACCTTGCATATAATTTTCATAAATGCATCATCTTAGATCACATCTCTGAGGATGAAATATCTGAGAAAGGCTTTTAGATCAGCAACTTCCAACGTCTCTAACAACACTCAAGGGACAGGAAGTGGAGGAGTGGTGGTTGTTCGTATATTCATTGTGTAATGTTATTCTCCATTCTATGAATGATCGGCTTCAATGAGAAGCCATTCGGTTTTTAAATAACATTATTATCGTAAACAATACATTGTGCAATGAGTTTCAATCACATTTAAATTTTTGTCTATCGAAAAACAAACAACACTACAAACTTTGCAATCGCCAGTATGAAAAAGTAGTTCTTCCATAGTTGTTGGATTGCCTGTTCAATCTACGAGGCACGTTGTAATTTCATTGCTGCCACTACACCCAAACTCAAGTTCCCTGTTACTTCTGAAATTTTCCCATCTACCAAACGGATTAAAACAATAGTGTGATTTACTTTTGAGACGACCCTCGTAAACCAATTATTGGCATTGCTTAGTATGAAATTTTGTTGGAAGATTAGTTAACATCCAAACTGTTATCTTGTTTTGATGTTATCAACTTACAGGTGTGAAATTAATATAAAATGTATTTATTAGATTAACTTGTTTTGTGTTGTAAATCAGTCAATATAATGTAGTCAGAGATGTATTTAAGTCTAGGGGGGTTTCCTACCCAATCAAACTTTAATAGGGTAATTTTCCTTTAAACTCTTAAAATCTTGCAGATGAAGGTTAGAATGCTTTGAATAGATGAGATGAGAAATATTTCATCATGTTTTTGATCGTTTACAATGTCAACATTGTTCTTTATTTATATTCTTATTGATTATAAACAGCTTGAATGACGAGTTATCCTTTAATATTGTGTTGATATATTTGTGTGTGCTTATTGCATTTCATTTAAATAAAGAGTAGACCTCAAATAAGCTGTAATTCGATGAACTATTCATCTAATCTATTCAAAGCATACATAACCTGTAACTGCAAATTTTACGACTTTATTATGACATCATTTGATGCAATAATGGTGGTAAACCTCAAAGACTTCTGAGAGTAGTAGTACTTCCGCTGGTAGTAACCGTGGAACAAATGTTAAATATAACTGAAGGTCTTTGACATTTTAACTCATAAGTTTCCATAATAGATGGAAATATATTGTCCTTTTTGACTTCCAAATTATATAAACGGAAAAGATTGTATATTAACAATCAAGTAAAGTGTATATTTTTGTCTTGGATGCAATAATGGATGTGTGTATGTGTGTGTGTGTGTGTGTGTGTGTGTGTGTGTGTGTGCGCACACTTGTGTATAAAATAATGTCTGTTACATGTCTAAACTACTATCTTGCTACTTTTGTTCTTGATCTTTAATAACATAGTGTTGTGATTTTCCAAGTTATAGCCATTGTAAAAATCTAATTCTAAAATTTTTTTATTTTATCTTAAATTTATAATAAAATCAATTGTAATGTAGACAAATATTGATTAATTACGCGTAATAATTGAGACACCTACAAATTTGTATAATACAAATTCTTGATATTTCAGGCCAATTTTCTAAATCAAAGTATATTTTCAAATAAATTTAAAAAGTGATGCATTACAGTATTTCAAAAATTGGCTTTAAATGTATCAATGAGATAAATGCGAAAAAATTATGAATTGAAATAATCACACTATGCAGATTTTGATAGCGTGTAAACCACCATTGTTTTGTCAGCAACATGATAATTCAATCCTAGAGTAGGATTCTTGACCTCATTAATGTTCTCAATTAAGGGTTTGTTTATTGCTGATTAATCACTTGTATGACTATCATTTAGTTATTCATATAAATTGATAAGTTTTGAAAACTATGGTAATCTCAGCCATGTGTTTGTACCATCGACAATGTTTTTATGGTTATTATGTCTCTTAATGTGTATAATATTTAATCTGTGCCACTATCTCAAGTTAAGACTGAAACTTTTAATGTTTATGTTTATATAATGTATTTATATTGTAAAAATGTAATATTATTATATGTAGTTTGTAAATTTATCTTTTCCTACAACGTTATGTGTATATAAATAACATGTGTATTAAATATTTTTTACTTCCTTAATATATTGTTTTATTTGTTTTACCACAAAATGAATAATCAATGCTGAAAGAAGATGAATCAGTCAAGTTTTAGTATCATTCAATAATAGAATAATAAAGTTGTTTGTAATAAAAATATTAATTTTTTTCTACCACTTGCATGAAATGAATGCTTCCAGTGTCCAAGTCCCCTTTGGTTATGTCATAAAATATGCATTAAAATGTTTTAAAACTACAATAAAAGTACTCAGAAAATACAAAAATGTGTTGAAACATTTGAATTGCAATACCATCACAAACAAAACAAAATTCAAATGGCTATGCAAATATAATGTTTTTTTTTCAACATTTCATAAAAAGTAGTTCAGTACATGTTTAACCCTTTGAGTGCCGCAGCGTCTACATAGTAGATGTTGTTAAATGTGCATAAATTGTCGGCATCTACCCAGTAGACGATTTGTATTTAATTAATATCACATATAATTCATTTTTGTTTTGACAAATAACTTATTTCACGGCAATCTACAAGTTTCGAACAATCGATTGTGATCGATTTTTATTGTTCACCGCCCCCTTGTAGTTATTTGCCATCAGAAAAAAAAACAGATGACGCAATAGTTGGTCAGCTGCTACTTGTTGCCATTAACTACACAGTTTCGTTTGTTGTGTGTTTACATTGTGCTAGTTTCGTGTGTTTATGCTGAAAACTGTTGTTATTACTATTCTGCAATTGTGTTCAGTAAAACTTACAATGCATTTATAAACTTCTTTTTTCGTGTTTAGTGACGTATATTTTATTGTTGGATTGGAGATGAAGTAAAACGCAAGTTCCAATCAAACTATTGATTTTAGGTGAAGTAAGGTTATATTGTTTCTAAACTTTTGACAAATTTGAAAAAAAAATTGCTTTTTGTTGTATTTTGTATATATTGCAGTATCTGGTTAAATATTACTGTAACATACCATATTATGCATGATTTTTGTTCAGTTTTTCATGCTCTTTCATATGGTATAGCTAAAAAAAAATTTAAAACAATATTGTATAAATAAAATTTTAGTTCAAACTTGAAATTTATTTTTTTTCATTTTTTAGTTTTTTGTTATAACCTATATTCTTTTTGTATAAATAAAAATAAAATTATAATATTATATGGAAAAAATACCTTGTTTTATAACACACAAACTAAAAAAAAATGTTTCAAATCGGTTGAATAGTTTTTTTAATATAGTTTTTTCCACACACGCTTGCAAAACAGAAGGAAATGCTCCGGCAATTTATGCGTATGACTTGGGAAAATATGCCATGGCACTCAAAGGGTTAAAGAAAGCTTTCTAAATTTATGTATGCATACAAAAAAGTAAAAAAAAAGATGTAAAAGTCTTATTTACTGAACAATTTTTTTATTAGTTTGATTCAAAATAAAATAAATATTTTATGTTTTACCTGCTTAGTATAATGAATCAAAGAACATGTTCAAATTTTTCACAAAAAAATTAAAAATGTTATTTTTTTAATGTAAAAATGAGTGGTATTTTGCTAAAACTGCTGCAAAAATACAAAATTTCAACTGCTTCTCCATATTTATATACTGCTACAATAGCATAATTCATCCAAAACAATAAGATAAATAATACAAAACTAATAACTAAAAATTTTACAAATATTTAGGGCTGTTTTGAATAAAATTATAGTTCTGATAATTTGTGTTAATATCTGTTGAAATTTTAAATTAATACATTGAATCAAAACTTGTAATATATTAATATATTGAAAGATCGGAGAAAATATATACAAGCAAAAATACATGAAAAGTAAACAAATTGTGTTTGAATTAGATTTTTAAGTAGAGTACACATAAAAAACATGCATGTGTGGTGAAGTGATAATAACTTTGCCAGTTTTGTAATTCTGTTTCTTTGTGGGTGATATGCGTGCTGAGTGTCACATTTATTTCTGAATAATTAATCAATATTAAATAAAACAAAACTGTTATCCTTCAGCTGCTGAAAGAGGTTTGTTCAAAAGTTTTTCACAATTTCCATTTTCAACAAAAAACTAAAATGACACAAAATACAGCTGTGCCAAATCCAATAAATTACATTTCGAAAAAGTTGGCAATAAGTTTAATTAAGAGCATTAATTAACACGTGCGCAAGCAGTCGGCAACAATAAGAAACTGTGAACAAGAGTTGGAAAGAAACGCAGCTGGCAAACGATAAATTGTAACATCTGGAGACAAGAGAGACTGTCAAGAGTTTGTTCTTGTTGTTACCAGATGGCTCTGTTTCCTTGATAGTACTTGTGCGTTGTTTTCTCTCTCTTGTTACACAAAATATGAGCAATAAAATTATTTTTGTATCGTTTAAGCTTTTAATTTTTTAACTGAAATTGATGGCCACTAATAAATATTTCAAAGATTGTTAATTAAGTGAATTAATCGACCATTCATTGATGTCAGGTGTATTATTATTTTGAGTTCATGAAAAAGTGTTTGTAAATCAAATGTTTTATATTAATTTATATATTCCATAACATTTAGATATTTCATTGGAATATATATATATATATATATATATATATATATATATATATATATATATATTTGTTACTGAATCATATGATAACCTTCTATACATTTTTCAAATAAATGTAATAATGTTATACAAATAATATTTAAATTATAAAAAGTATAAATGCAGTAAAATTTATTTTTGAAGTAAATATTGTATATATTAAGAACACAAAAATCCTGCAAATCACTGAAATAAAAAATATTATAAACCTCATTTTAATGATTGGGTACTTTTGAAGATTTACTGTACATTTACCAAAAAGTTTTACAATTTCAATCTAAATTTATTATAAACTACACTGCTATATGTAAAAAAGTCGTAGTTCGTAGGATTCAACCATCAACCATGTAAAATTCTCATAATAAAAAAAAAATTTCAGAATGTTGTTTATTATTGTTCTTTTCTACAATTTTTACACGTCAAGAACAATTTCCACTCAATAATTAATTGCTATAAAACCCTTTGATGATACCAATAACAAATTAGCACAGAAATAAAGTTCAACAATACAACACAATGAAACTAAGTCAATAAGATGTGGATTTACAGACAGCTGTTATCATCACACATTTTAATTATTTCACTTTTTTCTAACTGCAGATATTATTTTTATAATTGTTACAAAGCTAATTGGCACACAAATCTGATATTCAAAATATTAACTGTAAAAGAAAAAAAGAAGCTTAAATAGTGACAATTTGCCATCACAGTGAACCGTTTTACAAAAACCTTACGGATTATAATAAATTAACATGGTGAAACTGACCAGACTCTTACCTATTAAAGACAACATATGCATCACTCAGAGCCATTTTCATAAGGGGGGCAAACACTGACTTATGTAAGGAATTAAAATAAATAACTTCAATGTACATATGGAACAAGCAATCTGTACGCATGATTGGCGGGTGAAGGAGGCGTCTTTTCCAAGAACATTCGGCTTTCCACTAGAGTTAACCTCTTCAGTATATTCAATCACAGAATGACAGCATGTAAGTGAGATAAATGTTTTTTAGATGGCTAGTACAACCTCAGCTGCACGCACAGAACGCTTGGCTTATCTGTACAGTTCGAGGACTTAGCTGCGCGCGTGACCTTGAGTGTGTAGTGATAGGCGGGAGGGGTGGCGGGGTCAAGCTTGTGGCAGAGTAGCATTATGCGCTGCGTCTCGAAAACATTTCCTGTGACTCATGGGTAAAACCCTCCTTTCAGGAATCGTATTGGCCCAAATAACTTATCACACTCGCTAAAATCATTCTGTTTTGTGACAGTGCTAATTGTGGTGGAATTAAATAATAAGATAATGCCAAATAATAGCAATAATAGGACTTATCCTTGTTTTTCCGTTGTTACAGTGTTGTTTAACGTGTTTTTGAAAATAACGTATTAGTCAATACTTATCTGCAAATCGAAATCGTGAGTTTAAAGTCGTTAGAGAGATTGTTGCGCCTTCATCTCAGCGGCTAGCACGTAAACGCAACCCGCCACACAGATAGCGTTTATTTGTTGAAAGGGTAGTATTAGGACCCTACAAGCACAGCTAAACTCCTCCAATTGTACTGCGAGGATTGGTTCAGTGGGAACACAAAAAACATCTACTGTGATTCTAGACGAAAATGAAGATGGTCATCTCTTTGAGTTGATATGAATATGTCTTATAATACTATAAAATACGTACATCAATTTCTCAGTTAAATGTATATTTCAACCAAAAGGCACAGGGGGATTGAACGTATTAATGACAGCGGGTGTTAATACAAACATTGTGAGCTAAAGAAAACATTCCAGTGTTCTTAACTCACGACAATTAAGTGACATCTCTGTATAAAAGGCGAAAGCGATCATTAGCTCATCACTAATTGTCCAACTTCCTGATATCCCTAGAAGTCAAAATTGAGTAAACGTATTCCTCAAGACTTAAAAAGGAAAACTAAAACATTTTCATAAATTCAAATCATACGTAGAGGTTGAAATGGAGTATATATTTTATTTAAACTTCCCGATTTCAACAACCTGCTGTTCAAGAAAAATCAAATTTTGCAAAAACATGCCTTATTGCCGAAATATACAAACTAAACCATCTTTATACATATCAAACATTTATTGGTGTTGCAACCCCTAAAAGAACAATATGTATCGTAGTTTTAACTAACTTCTGTTCTTCAATGATTAAATTTCCCAAACATATATCTTATGACTTAAGCAGAAAAATTAAAGCATTTTTATGCATACCAAACATTTATTGGGGTTGCAAGAAGAGCTATGTTTTTCCTATAGCCTACTTTTTAGGCATATGTATTTATATATTCTCTTACTCGTGGTAAACTCTACTATAGCATGTGAAATATGATTGATTAGAACATGAAATGCTTTTTTACACTTATATTCATTAGTGTTTATTAAGCATTAAACATTGCCTACTCGTTGTTCAATAGGAAATAGCGTGCAGAGCCGCGGATAACTGCTTGTCACAATGAATATAATTCAGAGTGATCAGTTATTGGCAATTTATTGCTACATTGTTGTCAAATGAACCACTGGGATCCTCAGTTCCCCGACAAGTTTTATAAGCAACTAGCAGTTGCCCGCGGCTTCGCACGCAATTTCCCGTTGAAAAACAGTGCACTGTATTCACGTATTGTTTTTCCATCACATTCTAAACATTGCTGAGATAATTGATAGTCGTTCCTTCGTGAGCCTCTTGGGCGCATTATGAAGGTATGTACCATATTTCCGGCCTGTATCTTTTTCATGGTTTTTGGTAGGTGTTGATAAGTTACTCAGAACAATTAATTTATATGGATGAATCTCGATAAACTAATTAGGTTTTAAAGAATCAAATTCGGTCTGTTAAAATTAATTTTCTGTCTAAGATATTTCCGTATTATTGAGGAGTGTGCCTTTAAGAAAATGTATCAACGAAAACCAATTTCGATCATGAAGTGTCTTCTTTTGGCTCTTTTCATTTACATTCGATCGAATCAAATTCGATTACCTTATGTGCAAACATCCACGGATTTGTACAATGAGGTTGTTTTCATAATAGCGTTTAATAACATTTTCATTGCATTAGATAGTTTATTGATCATTGGTGCAATCTAAATGTAAAATTAGGCAATGACGTCTTCTAAGCAAACTGCATTACACTACTGGTCAAGCACTTTACAATAACAATTTTCTAAATTTTAAATGTAAACCAATGTTTCTGCCTCTTTGATGAACTTCAGCTGAAAGTATTAACAGCTATTAAGTATCAGTTCACTTTGTATTACGTGTCGTAGCGCAGTCTGTCAGGATCCAATACAAAACACGTTTACGTTCTTATCACAACATTCGAAAGTAAACAAACTAATTTTTCAATTTGAATTCGACTTTATTTGGTGAAATGAATGTATTATGGGTGGTAAAAAAAACACTCTAAGTGTTAATTCAGACCAAAAGCTATACCTGTTCCAAATTTCAGCACAATCCGTATAGCAGTTTCAGCGTGATTCGAGGACAAACCTCCAAACATCTAAACATACAAACATCCAAATATCCAAACATTCAAACTTTCGCATTTATAATATTAGTGGGATGATATTAACGCGATGACAGAAATTATGTCATGAGATACAACATTTTGCATGGAGAATAATAGCGTAGTGGTTCGAATAGCAGATATTGCATGAGAGTGTGGCGACTGTGCTCAAGAACGTAGCTACAAAATAAAAAAATGTTTGGGGGGGATCGAGATAACTGATATTTTTCTGTAGAGGACAGAGAATAAGGCCCCATTTTGTTCTTTAAATAGTTCTTAGCCCGTTACTTTCTTGAGAACGATCTTTCAGCGTACATGTCAGTAATACTGAATTATTTAAATAATAATAATTTACTAGAATTTAATTGAAAATTGGGGGGGATCCAGCCCTCTCGCTGGTTACGTCCTTCATGTGCTGAACACAGTCAGAATAGTGTCGAAGTCGAATCTCGGATCCACTGAATGCTCAATAAGGATTCGAATTCCAGAATCGATCGACGGAATTCGACAATCGAATCAGAGCAGATTTCCCGCATCATCGGAAGTAAGCAAATTACCGATCGCTAAAACAAGTTTTTTTTGACGTTTCTGTTTGAAAAACCCGTCGATACATAACCTAATTAACAAATTAATTATCTTGCTTTTGTGAGTAATATTTTGTTTGCAGTTGTATGTATATTATATGGACGCGAATGTGATGCGTATTTTCTCTGTCGGCAGTAGCCTACGCAAATTACCGACCACTAAAACGTGTTAGATCGCACTTTGTGCATAAACACATATTAACAAACAAATTATTGAATTGTTTTGAAAATAATACTTTTCTTGCAGTACATACTTTCAATGTTTATGTTCGTGCAATACCGAGCGCGTGTTACGTCTGTGGGCGGATGTCAGCTGCTCGACGGGAAACAGACGATTACAAATTTTTACTCAACTCACATTTTGTGTAGATATTAAAGAGTTTCTTTTATGAGATGTGTGTTTTTCATATGTGAATATTTTATCATTACTTAAGATGGTTTGAAATTGTTCAACAATTTTAAATTTGAAAAACGTTTTATTCGTACACACACACTGTATGTTCATAAATGTATATATTCCGAAAGTCCGTAAAAATTAAATTAAAATGTAGGGGAAATGACTTGAGTTTTAAAATATAGGCATTTCCATGAATCTCATTTGGATCAGATTCGAGATTTGTCCATCACTAAACCAGGGTATGAAGTCCAGAAAAGATGCAAGAGGATAACACTTGGACACATAAAAAAACCAGGAAATCTCCAAAATATAAAGGTTTTATTCCAAGTTTGAATTATTTGTAGGTTTTTCAATTTGCTGTATATTCAACTAAATTCTCTAATAACGCTTATTATAAAACAGTAATTCAAATTTGTTTAACAAATTACAACTTTTGTTATTGCATATCATTTTAATACTTATGATTGCTTGTGATAAATCACACACACACACACACACACACACACACACACACACACACACACACACACACACACACAAAATTCTAATATGTGTGAAATCTACATATTATGGTCCTAATAATAATTTGCAAGATTCTTTTTGCTGAAAACTAATGTAGCTATAATTGTTAAAATCACACAAATTTAACTGCCATATTGTAGTGGAAATATTGTTAATTCCAGGTAAGAAGTGCTCATTGGTGTGAATTTCTAAAAATGTAGGAATATGAATAGTTTTGTTGAACTTTAGAATAGGGGTTATTAGAAAACAGACGTAATTGCCTCTATACCTGTACAATGACTGTTGCTCTAAGTTCAACACAAGTCCTACAGCACAGAACTCACAATGCACTTTGTATTAAATTTAAAAATCTGAAACTTACAGTTTAGAAAAAGGACTTAGGGTTTAAAAAATGAGTATATATCATCTTGTAATGTTGCTTTAAAGAGTGTTGAAAAAGGTGGAAATTCCCAGAAATGAAATTTTATTTAAAAAAAAAGATGTTTTCCCCTATTCAGATATATATATATATATATCTGAGAACAATCTATTCAAAAATTAGGTTTGTAATTTTGGTCCAAAATTGTATAATGATGAAAAACAAATTTGATTTTGAAAAAAGTGGCTTGTATCACTTGAAACGTGTTCTTGAGATTAAGATCAGACCTTATTTCATCTTCCAAAGCGACTGCAAGAGCTCCTGTGGTAATTCAATAATAAATGCCTATGGATTATTTTCACTGTTCATTAAAAATGTGTAGCTCTGAAACAAGACTGCCTACTGATGCCAATTAGCAAACTCATCAAAGCACTCCAACGCACAACAGACAGCTGGACATAAATTACTAATGGTACACAGCACTGACATAGCCGTACTGTCACTAGTCAGTAATTGACACCCTACATAACTTGTCACTTCAGTCGGTGTGCTGAGTCTGCACAACACACGACACACAACACACAACACAAGCTCCCTCACGGTAATGTACAACTGGTAATGTGCGGTGCTATTATCTACTATAACATTTACACAAAGTGGTTTTCATACATTCCATATTCAAGTATCGCTCCTGTAATTGTGTTTGTGAGAGGAATCTGTGAGAACATTCATGGTAACTAACGCAGTAATTCAGTTTATGATTTTAAAATCCCAGGCAAAGAAGTTATTAAGGGTTAACCCTTTGTTTAGATGAATAATTCACTAATGTTAAAAATTTGAATTCCAAACCACAGTGTTTGGAATTAATACAAAAAAATAAAGTATAATACTGATTCAAAATGAAACTATTTTTATTTTTGAAAACAAAGAGCATCCAAGAAAATAGGCAATATTATAGGTACAACTGATAATGAATTCATCTTGTCCAATAAATTTATATCCTGAAAGATTATTGAAAAAAAAAATCAGTTTTTTTTCGGAATATTTTATTATAAAATATTGATTGCAGCCTTTAGACAAGAAAAATCTTTTTTGGACCATTCAATTAGGAATCAGCAAGAAATAATACTAAAAACATGTAATTTTCTTAAATTAAGTTTCATTCATAAAATGTAATTTCCTTAAGTCGCAATTGAAAGAGCATGTAACTTCCTAAAAATATAACTCATGCACATGCTATAAAAAGTTCACAAAATCTTCTATTCTATTTGGGTCCGGGTCTGACTACAAAATTGTCTAAATTTTCTATTTAAATGCTTATAATTCCTTACGGAGTGACAAAAAGTTTTCTAATTTTTCTGTCTTTTGGGATGTTATCTCGTAAAAAGGCTACGCATTTTAAATTTAGAAATATCTTCCCAACCACGATCAGTTTTACCACCTTAACAACTTAACAAGCTTTTCTGTAATCATTCTTAACACAACCTACACTATCTTCATACAGGGCACATCGAATCTCCGTTGTGTAATAACTAATAACACAATTAGTTATTATTTATTCTACACTCTGATTGTGCAATGTCTTACAAACTCTTCTATTAAGTTTAATCCGTATTTTATTTATTTTATACTCATTAATCTTGGTCAAAACTGTAAATTAGACCTAAATTAATATAATGAGAACTACTAGTTTTTTGTGCAATCAAAACCAATGTATTTATTACAAGTACAGGTTGTGTCATAAATTATAAAATTTAGGAAAATAGACCACCAAAGCGTAATTAACTTAATATATTTCAAACAATTAAGTTCATTTCACATATTTGTTCGGACTAGTTTTTATTATCAAACAAAGCAATGTTTCATATTGAAGATAAGGTCCTTTTCTGTCCATGTCAATGACATAGGATCACCTTTTTTTTATATAAGTGCTCTGTTATAACTATCTGTCTCTGTCCAATACAATCTTAAACATAACTTTTGATTGAGAGTCTTTTAGGAAGATGTGCATGTGAAACTCCTGCAGTATGCTGATGCAGTATGAACTCTCTGTTTCAGTTGAAAGTTAAAGACAGTTTTGTTGACCTCAAAAACTGTGTCCAGTACTTTCAATGCCTCAATCTGATAACAAATTCTTCAAAATTGAACGTTTTGAATTTTTATTTACGTTTTGTAGAATCGGAGAACGGCTCGGACATAATGCTAGCAGATTCCATACTAGCAGTAGACTATGTCTCAAATTTCCTCGGAATATACCTAAATCGAGTGTTGACATGGAATGCACACATCGATTCGGTTTGCGCAAAATTGTCTTCAGGCATTTATGTTTTGAGGTCCCTAACTAAATACTGCCCTAATCAAGTACTGATGACGGCGTGCGATGACCTTATTTAACCACACCTTTCCTGCTGATTGATTTTGAGGGAGTCGTGCGCGTTATAATGACGTACGTAAGTATGAGACAAGATAAGAGGCAGAGACAGCTACCGAACTGGGAGACAGAACGGTAGCTTATGAGCTTGCCTTCATAGGCTGGTGTTCATAAAGCAACAGATTTCCAGATTCCATGAAAAGCGCCCCAACGCCCAAGGTTTAGCGCAAAGCCATTTTATAATGACTGCAAATTTACGGCACACAACTGGGAGACCGATCATTTACAAGACCCCGACGTTGGGAGTGGGTAGTATTGGCGCATGAATGGGAATAAATGAATCCAAAAAGTGTATGTCTGAATGTGTATTTCATAAATGACCAAGTTCTTTCAATTTAAATTCCGAGACGTTTACTGTAATTGATTGTCAACAAGTGTTCGTAATAAACGATTTGACTTTGACTTTGAAGAACTTGATCTATATTTTTATAAGAAAAGTATAAGATTTAATCGGTAATTTAGTACTATACAAAATGTAATAAATATATTGAAAATAGTATATGTATTCGTCATTTCACTCCCAAGAAATACACAAATATTCATCAATAAAACGGCCTCTGCTGCGGAACAATTTTAATCAATACACTTCGAGCCGCGCTGTACATTTATACGAGAGCGAGCGTCTGCGTCACGCTCATTTTTAAACAACAGCTTTTATATGAGTGCTCTGTTATAATTATTTCGTCTCTTTCCAAAACTACCTTAAATACAGCTTTTGGTTAAGAAATTTTGAGGAACATGTTTGTTAAACCATAAAATTCGCTATTAAATGGGTTTAAATTCAATCGTAATGTTTGGAGAATTTTTTATAATTTTCAATATTTTTCATAAAAACCTGATAGGCTGATTTGTATCACAAATCTATACATAGATAAAAAGAAATGTTTGTCTGTATGTCCTTTAAAGAATCTTAAACTATTTGACCGATCATTATGAAAAAGTGTATGTATATTTATTTTTCCACGGAGAAGGTTTATATGCTGTGCCCATTGATGTAACTCGCCACCAGGCGGCGCTGCAAAAAATAAAAGTTTTCAAATCGCCTACACACTATAAACTGCAATTACGAGACAGCTACGTATATTAAATAGCTAAACACTATTTGAAGGTACTAAGTTTATAATGTATATTTGTTTTAAGATTTCTGGTTGAACTTAAAGCTTGAGTGTTAGGTCACTTTATAATAAAGTAAATGTGCGTGTACAATGGCTATAAACATACACAGACTTTCTTCATAGTAGAAACAAGGGAAACTCTACATCGGCGTTGGAAATATAATTCACTTGAACCAGAAGTGGACATATACTGGCAAAGCTCACGAAAAGCGTGCGAAGCCGCGGGAAACAGCTAGTTATATACTAAATATGCATCAATTGTTTCTAGGATATTATCAAAATATTGAAGTTTGAGTTTACAAAATCACTTAAATAAAAAGAAAATATATTTTTCGAAAAAATAAAATTTATATCAGGAGACACTACAAAACCTTTTTAAGATAACTTGTAAATATTGTTTAAAAGCTATACTACTCCCAAATATGTTTTTATAGGTGGGAGTTTCAATAAATAAAACATCCACGACAGATAAATAATAGCTGTTAGGAAAACAAAGATGCCGACCGTTTCAAAAGCAACTAATCCAATGTGTGTACACAATAACTTACAGAAGGTGGTTAAACAGTAATTGGAAATGCCACAAGTCTAGGAGCCATATGGGACAATGTCACAGAGAATTTACTGCTGTCAGGTTGGTAACACATGAGCTGTTTATTGCTAGACTCTGAAGTCTAATGTTACCCAAGTATACATTATACTACTGAATGGATGCATTAAGTAAGATACATGTAACAAATTTACCACCGTCATACTCATGATAACCTCGCTATATTTATTTCGTTCTTATTTATTTGTTCCTTTTTTCTTTTTGGGACAGCCGATGGTTAGTGGTTTAGAAGTTGAATCTTAATTAGAGATATCGCAGGTTCGAATCCTGTAAAAGTACAAAAAAAAGATGTCTTCAGCCGAAATTAGGGCTAAGAAGCCCTCTCTAACAATTAACCTGGGGACCAACGGCTTAAAGGTGACTTACGAACCACCACCAACGGCCGGGAAGGCAAGCTGCTTGCAAGGACAGGATTTCTCAGTGGTCACCCATCCAAAAAGCACCCACACTCGACATTGCTTGATTGATCTTGTGATACCCTCTGTACCCACCTCTGCGCCATTGGAATCCTGTGTCTGTGACTGTAGCCCTTGTAATCAGTACTATTGACCTTTCACTTGTGTTGAAATTTAAAATTGTTTTGTGAGTAAAGTTAACTGTTTCTGGTAGAAAACATGTAGTTCGATAAACGATCATAATTACATTGGTTTACAACATGTTCCAGTTCCAGAAAGTAAAATCAATTGTAGCTTTTAGATAAAAAAAAGAATAGAAATCTAAGTTTAAACATTAACCAGTAGAGCTACAATAACAGGAGTACATTAAAATTTAGCTTGTTTATTTCTGCGTCAGAAACAAAAAGCAAATGATTTACAACAATAACTTCCGGGTTTTTATGTTAATAAGAATACCGTTTTCTGGCGCTTTCCAACTAAACTGCAACTTCAAAACTTAATAACTCGGAAACTTGAGGTTTGATTAAGACTAACTTTTTATAAAAGATAGACACATGTATTGTTTTAGAGTATGAAATTCAAGAATTTTAGAATTATGTGAGAATATTTAATATAAAATTACCATCTTAACTTTTATCCTTGACCGGATGGCTCAAGAAATTCAACATTGACCTCGTTGTGAAGCTCTTAAATTCTTGGGCATGTAATGTTGTTAACCACCATTTAAAATGTTTAATGTTAAAAAATGTAAAATAGGCTTAATTGAGCATATTTGTTCATTACCGTGGCCTACGCCTGTTCGTTTGACCGCGCAAACCTCCAGACTGCCAAGGGCGGCAACGGTATGTTTGTTTTTTTTTTTTTTTCAGTACTTTAACAAAAATTATATTTGCAAAAAACATTTTCCACAAACATTATCTGGTGCAGTTGTCTTATACACTATATATTTTGAATAACGAACGAATAGTTGTGATTAAATAGTATTTTTAAATTCATAATTATAACTCATTACTTGAAAGAGAACAGGTGTGTTATAAAATCATAGCTATATAAAGGTTATTACATTTTATGTAGATGAATGTTTATTTATTTCATTTTTCTGCATTTATGTAAAAATATTGAAAATATAATATTTCAATTCTTGTAGTTTAGTTCTGTAATTTATATGCGTAAAATATGGTGCCTTAGCGACCTGCAACTATTGTAGTAACTGTATTAATTATTTCTTCAATATAGCAATTCTGTGAGAATGTAACGCAGTTTAGTTTATATCAATTTTTTCTACAGTTCCCAATCAGAAGTGGAATAATCCAAGTGTTGTTATAAATCTATTTCTTTCAATAATTAAGAAAATCATTCAAATAAAATGTAGAAAATGATAGCAAAATTCATTAAAATGTTATTTAATGCTAAATATGTTTAAAATAGTCTATTTTCTTACTAGCTGTTACCCGCAGCTTCGCACGCAATTTTCTACTGGGAAACAGGAACATCGTGGGCATATTCCTTTTATATCGCATTCTAAACTTTCCTGAGTTAGGTAGTAAGCAATGAAAATTATTCCAATCTTCTGTTCATTTTAGATTTTAGTTTAAAGAGAAATGGTTTGTGGAGTCCTCAATTCGGAGTCTGAACAGTTTTTATTAATACCGTTTAAAAGCTCGAATTTCTTTCCAATAATTCATTATAAAGGACTTCAGTTACGATTAAACATTTCAGACCAGCGTGGAGGAATCCTAAAATCTAAGTTCTAGTTTTTCGGTTAACACACCGATGATGTAATGAATAATGAAGCTCTATGTCAATTTGAAATGGAAGTCGATTTTGCGTTGATGCCTCGATCAAGAGTATCTATACGCACGCAGGTCTGAAAAGCCTATTTCGGTCAAAAGGTTTATACCTATGACCATTACAGTTTATTCCGATCTATGAAATTTCTGCTGACATAGTTGAAAATGTCTACTTCAGTCAAAAAACAACTTGGATGTTTTTTTATAACAGTCTTTAAATATTGGTAGCAAAAGTTAAATAGAATGTTTTTCTTTGATATCTGCATGTTCCTAAGGTCTTTTCATTGATCCCAAAATCCGAAAGGAATCTAGGTATCAAGTTTAAGTCTCTAAGACCTTTCTTTAAAGATATATTGCAGAGACCGTCGGACTAATATAGGACACAATTTTAAGAATCTTCCCTTGATTTGAAGATGAACCCTGATCGTTTTACCTGAAAATTAGGTTTTCTCTACAAAATAAATGTTAACAATCCTTATAATTGTGATTATATTTTTACTCTATGATCCATTATATTTTTAAAATCACTATAACCCACATTTTTATAAAATTGATTTTTTAGATCGTCAGTATTCATTTTTTTGTTCTCGAGTCGAAAAGATGTAAAAAGTTTGTGGCGAATTTATTTATTTTTGTCTACCATCTAAATTCTAATCAACACCTTTGACACTCCAGAGAATAGATGTGGCATCGATATGGAAATTGCGTGGCAGACATTTTTTTCGTTAAAGCTAGTTCTGTTATTTCATAGATAAACCTATATCTGCAGGTTAAGTGTTAGAGAGGGCTTCTTAGCCCTAACTTCACCTGGTAAAATAAGACATCTTTACTTTTTTTACTTTATACTAAAACTTTTGTGTTCGGATTTTTAATCATTTTAATCGTTTACTAATTACCTCATTTTTATGAATTACTCGTAAATTTAAAATGTTGAGTATTTTTTATATTGTGAAAATAACATGTGGAGATTTACATTTATAATCATTGTTTCCTTCATTTGCCACTAGACAGCGCACAACCACAACGTTTCATGTGGTAACAGAGTCTATAATTTCTCAGAGACTGATACATAAGCAAAACCAATACTTAGTCCACATCACTTTCATGCCTGAGATCATAGAATAATAGTATTGTATAAGTGTATAAGTAATATTCCCACTGCCATGCCACCAGGATTCTTCAAAGTTCCTTGGAATACACCTTGATCGAGGGTTGACGTGGAAAAATCACATTGATCATGTTTTTGCCAAATTATCCTCAGGAGTTTATGTCTTCAGATCTTTGTCAAAACATTGCCCGAGTCAGGTACTGACTACGGCCTAATTTATCCCCACCTTTCGTATGGAATCGTTTTGTGGGGAGCCTGAGCAAAACAACCATTTTATGAGAGTTTTTAAATTACAAAAAAAAAAAACAATTCGCATTATCGCTAATTTAAACTTCAGAGTCATGCAGGACAGCGTTTTAAAAATGTGCAACTGTTGACTTTGCCAAGTCTCTATATCTTAGAAACAACCTTATATTGTTTGTCTAAATGTGCCTTAACCAGAGGACGAGACACAGTAGCGTAGTGAAGGGGGGGGTCCAGGGGGTCCGGACCCCCCCCCCCCCCCCGAAATTTTAAGACATTAAAAAATGAAGCATGGAGCAGGAGAAAAAAGGAGATTTATCATTACTCTTGTCTACAAACATTAAATTGATTGATTTAATTGATTAAAGTGACCGTAGTTAAAACACAATTGTCCTTTCGTTTAAATCATAAAGTATCAAACGATACTTTTGGGCTCGGCCTTTCGGATAGTTCACGGTATTTCTATAGGGCCCGGTCACGTGACGTCACAAAGTAACCTGAACCGTAACACGGCGAACAGTTCAAATTAGCGACCACTTCGTTCAAATTCGTCTTGGAGACGTAAAATGACTGCTTAGAATTAAGTTACGACGTTGATTTTAGGTGTCATTAAACTGTAGACGTGTATATAATTATCGGAAAAAAAATCAAAATATAACTTTCGGTCGGAAATAAAATACTCCTGAAAAACTCTAATGATTAGAACTTCAACTACTTCGGACTTCAGTTATTGAGGTAAACGTGGTGTTTTCGGTTGAGTTAGGACGACGATTTTTGTTATAATTAAACTGTACACTGTACCTATATAATTATCGAGAAAAAAATCACTTCCGGTCGGTAAATACCGAAGAAAAGCTCTCTACAGATTCAAGTTTTGACGATTTTGGATTTCGCTGGTTGAGTGGTTGAGGTAAAAGTGGTACTTAGAATTATGTTAGGACGTTGATTTTAGGTATCAATTGAACGCCGACTAATACCTATATAATTGTCGAAGAAAAATTGAAAAAATTACTTCTGGTCGGATAATACACCGGAAGAACTCCACTAATAAGAAGTTCCGACTACTTTGGATTTCACTGACTGAGGTATTATTTCATTTTCCTTAGTATATTCCGATCGGAAGTGATTATTTTTGTTTTTTTTTTTCTCGATAGTTATATATTTATTAATCGGCGTTGAATTAATACCTAAAATCAATGTCCTAACATAATTATAAGTACCACTTTTACCTCAACCACTCAACCAGTGAAATTCAAAATCGTCAAAACTTGAATCTGTAGAGAGCTTTTCTTCGGTATTTAATGACCGAAAGTGATTTTTTTCTCGATAATTATATAGATAGTCGAGTACAGTTTAATGATAATAAAAAATCGTTGTCCTAACTCAATCACAAATACCACGTTTACCTCAATAACTGAAGTCCGAAGTAACTTAAAAAATAAAAAAACATAATTGTAGAAATTTCATTGAAAAAACTAAAATTTGGAAACTGTTTACTCATATTTATAAAAAGCACGTGAGCTAGATAGTATGAGTTGGTGTTTGAATAAGATTTAGTTAATTGCAGTGCTAGAATTCCTGTTGATGTAGAATAACGTGTGTTATGGGTGTGTTGAGTTTATAGGGAATGATATATTATTAAATAATTCCCTAATTAAGAAATTAAAGATATATAATTAGTCAAAATAATAGTATTGTATTTACAGAGAGAGGATGATAACTCTTTTTAATAATGACCAAGACAAAACAGATGGTCTATATCTTTTACAATATTAAAAATAAATTATATTTTTAAATCAGCTGACCAGCTGACACTACATGAGCCCCCTAGGGAGACTGGAAGTCAGGGATCAAGCCGTAAACGCACATTGCGACCAAATCTGGTAGCGTACTCTGGTGTTGCGTTGTCCGGGTCTGCAGCAGGTGTACCGATGCTGGGTACCGGTGTGTGGGCGCTTCTTGGTTGAGGCTGTGGGGAAGGGTCAGGTAGGATGTAAGCAGGCTTCACTCTGTCAATGCTTACTTTAGAGCTTCTATCTGCGATCTGGATGGTCATAGTTTTGTCGTCACGGCTGAGCACTTTGTGAGGTCCGCTGTAGGGAGGTTGCAGGGCTCGACGCACAGTATCGTCACGTAAGAAAACATGAGTGCATGTTGATAATTCCTGGAAGACAAATGTCTGAGGTTTGCTGTGAGCTGAGCCAGAGACAGGTTGAAGGCGAGATGTTTGACGTTGCAGCCTGACAACAAGGTCAGAGATGTCTTCACTGCGTCCCAACCCCGGAGGGCTGGCAAGGAGTGATCCAGGTAGACGTAAGGGTTCTCCGTATACTAGTTCAGCAGAGGACGTTGTTAAATCTTCTCTGTATACGTTTCGGATACCAAGCAGGACTAGAGGGAGGGCTTGGAGCCAGCTTGATTCCGGGTGACAGATGATGGCCGCTTTTAGATGACGGTGAAAACGTTCGACCATACCATTGGGTTGTGGGTGATAACTGGTGGTCCGTAGACGTTCAATCCCAAATGTAGAGGTGAGACGTTTGAAAATTCCAGATTCGAATTGACGACCTTGATCCGTTGTGATACGTTCTGGGCATCCAAAACGGGATATCCAACAGTTCACCAAAGCTTCGGCGACTTCCTCAGCAGTGATTTGCTGAAGTGGGTGAACTTCTGGCCATCTGGTAAACCTGTCAATAACGGTCAAACAGTATCGGTACGGGCCAGCTGGTGGGAGTGGTCCAATTATGTCTACATGAATGTGACGAAAACGAGCAGATGGTGGATTGACTGTTCCAAGTGGACTGTGAACGTGGCGTGAAACTTTGGCACGTTGGCAGAGCTGACAAGCTCGGGCCCAAGTGCGGCAATCTCGCTGAATATTAGGCCAAACAAAACGTTGAGATATGAGGCGAGCTGAAGCTTTGGTGCCGGGATGACTTAAGTTGTGTAGAGAGTCAAAAACCAGTCGTCTGAGAGGAGCAGGTACAAATGGTCGGAGTGAAGGATTAGAAGTGTCACAGAAGAGGTCAACGTTTGAACCAGGGACTGTGATTCTCTTGAGCTTCAATGCTGTGTCACGGTTCAAAAGATCTTGAAGTTCAGTGTCCTCTCGTTGAGCCTGCGAAAGAGTACAGTAGTCGACAGTTGTGATTCCTGAAACGGCATCGACACGTGAGAAAGTATCGGCAACGATGTTTGCAGATCCAGATATGTGCTGAATGTCAGTAGTGAATTGGGCAATAAATGATAGTTGATTGACTTGAACAGGAGGAAGTTTATCTTTTCTCTGTTGGAAAGCAAATGTCAATGGTTTATGATCAGTGAATATAGTACAACGTTGAGCTTCTAAAATGTGTCTAAAATGATGTACTGATGAGTAGACGGCATAGAGTTCACGGTAGTAGGCGGGCCACTCTATTTGTCTTGCAGTAAGTTTTTGAGAAAAGAAAGCAAGTGGTTGCCATTCATTCTTGACGAGTTGTTGAAGGCATGCCCCAACAGATGAGGTGCTGGCGTCAGTGAAAAGTCCGAGTGGAGCGTTTGGGTCAGGGTGATTGAGCAGAGTTGCTTGAGAGAGATTCTCCTTGCAATTGATGAAGGCCTGTTCTAACTCGGTGGTCCAGGTTATCTTCTGATTTCCTTTTAGGCCTGCAAGAGCAGAGTGAAGTGGTGCTTGGTGTTGAGATGCAGAAGGAATGAATCTTCTATAAAAATTAATCATGCCCAGAAAACGACGTAGTCCCTTGGCAGTTTCCGGGCGAGCGAAGTTCTGAAGAGCGGTGATACGATCGGGAAGAGGTCTAGTACCACTGGCAGATACTTCGTAGCCTAGAAAGGTAACTATTGGAACTCCAAGGACACATTTGTTAGCGTTGACAAGGATTCCATAGTCTGTGAGTCTTTGAAAAAGGATACGGAGGTGATCTTGATGTTGTTCGGGTGTTTGTGAGAAAATAAGTATGTCATCAATGTATGGGAAACAAAAATCAAGTCCTGAAACCACTTCATCGATAAATCTCTGAAATGTCTGTCCAGCATTTCTGAGTCCAAACCCCATGAAGGGAAATTCAAACAAACCGAAAGGTGTGGTTATGGCTGTCTTAGGGATGTCGTCAGGGTTTACTGGTATTTGGGTGTAAGCTTTTACTAGATCAATGACCGAAAATGTTGTGCACCCACGAATTTGATGATTGAAGTCATGAATGTGACGTACCGGATAGCTGTCAGGAATGGTTCTAGCGTTTAGAGCACGGTAGTCACCGCACGGTCGCCAACCATCAGTCTTCTTAGGAACTAAGTGCAGAGGAGACGACCAAGGTCCATCAGAGCGTCGGGCAGTCCCTTCTTGGACCATACTATCGAATTCGGCTTTGGCGATTTTAAGGCGATCAGGTGCAAGACGGCGAGGTCGGCAAGAGATTGGAGGGCCAGGCGTCGTCTTGATGAAGTGTAATGTATTGTGCTTCACCTCACGAGGTGTTCCAGCCGGACGAGTGAGGGTAGGAAACTCAGCAAGCACAGCGTGGAATAGAGAAGACTCGGTGAGGGTCTTCACACTAGGAACAGAGGCATCAGAAGTTTGACATCTTACTGTTAAATTAGTTGTTGAGTCAATCAAGCGTTGATTGCGACAGTCAGGAAGAAGTCCGTAGTGAGCAAGAAAATCAGATCCAATGATGGGCATGGTGACATCAGCGATGATGAATTTCCATGGAAAGATGCGTCGCAAACCTAGATTTAGACCAAAATTTCTAAAACCGTAGGTGTGAATTTGTGATGAGTTCGCTGCAACCAAGTCGTAGTCCACGCGTTGTGGTCTGTTTTGTAGTAGGTGACGTGGGTAGCAGCAGAGATCAGAACCAGTGTCTATGAGAAATTTAGTACCAGTAACCCGGTCACTGATGAGAAGGCGTCGTCCTCCAGTTGAGCAGCCAGTAGACGCCATTATTGACTGCTGTTGAGAAAATTTACAGGGCTTGATACATTTATTAGCTTTTTTACCATATTTAAAATGATACCAACATATATCGGAGGGGCTAGATAATGATTTAGAACCATCCTGGCCGTGTAAGTCTGAGCGAGACCCAGGATGATGAGCTGAGAGTGCTGTCTCGATCTGAGAAATCCTATCCGTCAATTCCTTTATGACCAAGGTGAGTTCTGAGTCAATATTTACAGTTTTACGGTTGAGAGAACACACTGTAGATGGCAAAGTAAATACACTTACATTCGGAGTTGCGGTGCTTTGAACTGTACTCAAAGGGATTGATGGGCTTACTTCAAATATCTTGTCAGCAACATGAGCTAGTTGCTCTAGTGACTGTTCTTGAGGTTGTGCCTGCAGTATTGCTTGGACTTGGCATGGTAGGCGAGTGATCCATAGTTGACGAATAAGATCCTCATGTACTGGAGTGTTACCGGAAAGCGATAGTAGATGACGAAGGAATTGGGATGGTTTACGAGATCCCATTTCTTCCTCCGTCAGAATTTGTTTTAGTCGTTGATTGGTACTGAGAGAGAGCCTTTGGATAAGTTCGGTTTTGAGACGCGTGTAAGGGTTGGCTACAGGAGGAGCTTTAATTATATCCCTTACCTCATGAGCGTAGCGACCTTCTAGCTGACTTACAGCGTATGCAAATCTTGTATTCTCCTGTGTAACATGGGCGATGGTAAACTGAGCTTCGACTTGTGCAAACCATAGTTCCACATCTTCGGGCCAAAAGGGTGGAAGTTTGACACTTACCCAATTGACGACACGTTGGGGAGAGTCTGCAGTTTGTATATCAGGTTCCGCATGTTCATTGTCCTGGTTATCAGGATGGTGAATCTCTTCAGCATTGTTTTCTTGCTGACCTTGAAGATGACGTTGCAGATCTTCAACTTGAGTCCGCAAAATGTCGTTTTGCCTTTGCAAATCTTCCATTGAATGTGAATAAAAGCGGGTCTTGAATAATATGTCCTTTCCTTTTCGGGGTCACCAATATAGGGAATGATATATTATTAAATAATTCCCTAATTAAGAAATTAAAGATATATAATTAGTCAAAATAATAGTATTGTATTTACAGAGAGAGGATGATAACTCTTTTTAATAATGACCAAGACAAAACAGATGGTCTATATCTTTTACAATATTAAAAATAAATTATATTTTTAAATCAGCTGACCAGCTGACACTACAAGTTCTTTCAAATAAACCATCTAAATTTGTATACATGTGTATTAAAAAAGATTTTATAAAAAGTTGTCTTATTGTAAACATTTTAGTTTCTTGACATAAAATGGATGTTGAAAAACTATGACATTTTTTAAAAGCTACTGATTTTTTTTACTAAAAATTGATTTCTGAACCGTAAACAGAGGATCAAGATTTGATTTATAAGCTGCCCCCCAAGAAATTATCCCAAATGCAAAAAGAGATTGCACGTATGCATAATATACCATTTTCATTTCTTGAACGGCAAGAATATCCCTAAGGTTCTTAAAGGCAAAGATATACTTTCGGGTCTTTTGTTTGAGATAATCAATATGATCTGACCATTTCAAACGGAAATCTAAAATAACGCCAAGATATTTATACAAGTTTATTTTTTCGATTGCTTCTCAAATACAGGTACTGTTACTATGATTTCCACAATTATGTATGATCAGATTTCCTAAGACATAATCCGATTGAGGATTCAACGAGATTGGCATACATTTTGTTTTAGTTATATTTAAGGAAAGGACATTCTGATCAAACCACTTTTTCAGTATCATTAAATCACTTAATGCTTCTCGTCTCACATCCGCCCATTTATTTCCTTTCAGAAAAATAAGTGTGTCGTCGGCAAATAATGTTACTTTTCCGTTTAAATTTAGCTTGGCAATATTATTTATATATAATAAGAACAGAATTGGCCCAAGTGTACTACCTTGAACTACACCGTAGTCTACATTAATTGCATCGCTACTAACATTACAAATTGAGACATATTATTTTCTATTGGTAAAATAACTTTGAAAACAAGTAAGGGCCATGCCCCTAACACCTAATTGTTCTAATTTATTCATTAACTTATTTCTATTAACAGAGTCAAAGGCTTTTCTGAGGTCTAAAAAGATTAGCATTGAGTTTTTGTTTTCTGAGATTGCATTATTTAATTTTTTATTTAAATCAAGCAATGCATTCGAAATACTCCTGTCGTCTCTAAACCCATACTGACATTGAGAAAGTACATTGTTTACCTGGAGAAAGTGTACGAGCTACCTTAACTACCTTCTCTAGTACCTTAGCAAAGACACTCAAGAGGGATATCGGACGGTTGTTGTTTTTATCAGTAAAGCTGTTTGACTTGTGCAAAGGGTACACTTTAGCCAACTTAAAATTATCAGGGAATATTCCCTGGGTAATACTTAAATTGATCAAGTATAGCAGTGGTTTCATAAAAGTGCTTAAATTGTCCTTGAGCTACTTAATTAATTAATTTGTCCTGTATTGAATGTCTGGTGTATTTTATTTCCGACCGAAAGGGATATTTTGATTTTTTCCGATAATTATATACTCGTCTACAGTGTAATGATATAAAAATCGTCATTATAACTCATTCATAAATACCTCAATCAGTGAAATACAAAGTATAGACGAACTTCTAATCAGTAGAGTTTTTCCGGTGCATTTTCCGACCGTTAGTTTGATCTGTACCCGAGCAACATTCGAAAATTGCCCTCCTTTTCTAAAGGGTTTTCTTCCGTCAGTGGCCTAATGTCCCCGAAGGGGCATTTCATTTTCTCCACAGAATATAGTTGTGTCAATTATACGCTTGAGTGAAGCTCTGTTTTGTTCTTTTTCTTTCTGATTGAGGTAAGGTTTCCGACCGTTAGTTTGATCTGTACCTGAGCAACGCTCGAAAATTGCCCTCCTTTCCTAAGGGTTTTCGGCCGTCAGTGACCCAATGTCCTCGAAGGGGTATTTCATTTTCTCCACAGAATATAGTTGTGTCAATTATACGCTTGAGTGAAGCTCTGTTTTGTTCTTTTTCTTTCTTATCCAGTGAATCCAACATCACTTTGGTGCCTTCTAGTCGGCCAGAATCGAACTTCGTTTTTGTAGCTATACAAGAAAATTTGTGGTACTAGAGTTGCTGTGAAAGTTGAATTTGCCTATTACATCTTTCCACTTTCTATAAGGCGTAGTTACTAAGTCTCCATATTTTTGGTATTTAACTTTTACCAGTGAACTCATTGGCAAATAACACACAAAACGTCCCACGGATCACCCGGTTTCGGACCCCCCCCCCCCGAACGAAATTTCTGGCTACGCTACTGACGAGACACACATGAATATAAGACAAGAGGCAGAGATAACTACCGTTCAGGAATGCACCGAACGGTGATTTATGAACATTTACCTTCGCAGGTAGGTGTTCATTTTATAAACAGATTGCCAATCAAAATTAAAAATGCCTCAACGCCCAAGTTGTTTAAAACTCGTATCAAACTCTGCCTGGCGTCAAACGCTTTCTACAGTATTGATGAGTTTCTGGCATTCAACTGGGAGACCACGCGATGAGGAAACTGACTCCAGCGCCGAATGAAAGTGGGCGTAATTGGCATGGAATGAATGGGGAGTGAATGTTTGAATGTTGTAAGTTTGAATGTGGCCTTGATGTGGGATGAATTAAAAAAATTAGGTATGAAAATTGACGTTTGCCATGCAATGTATATTGTTAACTGCAATACACGATTTGATTTGATTTGAGGATCGGACAGTCACGTGATATGTAGAGGCTACACTGCAGCAGCAGCGGTGCGCTCTGAATGTGAGATGTGGAACTGGCATGATTAAACCGTAACTCGCCCACCACCTGGGCTGACAACACTTCCATACAAATTGGAGACCTATATCATACTTGGTTGTCTTTAACCCTCTTTATGAGGTCGTAAACTTGTCATTTTTGCTGCCAAACATTTTCATTACTTTGCATCACGTTATTTTACAAATCGCCTAAAAAATATAATTGAATAATTGATTTGATAAAAAGTGGTTTTATTTCCTGTGCGTAGTTCCTGGGCGGGAGAGAAAAACTTGAAAAGTAAGATTAATAAAAGAAAGTGCCCTTAGGGATTGAACTCTAACTGATGTAACTTAATTCCATTCCAAGTAAATTTTCAAGAAAAGGAGTATGAAATTTGAAATTCAGAAATCTCTAAGTATTCTGAAAGGACTCCTTGCCGTGTTCAATAAATCTTTTACGGAGGCGTATTTCTTACATAATCTAACATCATACATGCCTAAGTTGGATAAATTCTTGAAAAATAAAAAATAGGTATATTTACTGTCATATCCCTCTTGTGAAACAAAATTTCTCTTACATGCCAAAATTATATATTTTAGAACCCCATTAAATTATCTTCTTTTGAAAATGTACTACGAATATTTCAATCTGTAAGGTGTTGGCACCATAGATAAAATATGAATGTAATATTTAAACCACTAGTAAATTACAACACATGCTTTAGTTTTATTTTTACGAGGCCTTTCAGAATCAAAGACTCCATCTTCAAGGAACTTCACAAAATTAAACTTATATTGGAAAATGCGTTGTAATTTACTAGCGTTTTTAAACGAAAATATTTCCATTGCTCCGAGAATCTTCATAAATTTAATAATTTAAAAAAGCATTTACACTAAATCGTTTGATATTATTGATGGGTAAGATGTATGTGTCACACAAATAGTGATCTTAAGATCTTTAATTGTACGTAAACTTTATCAACTTGTTGGTCGAAAGAGGCATTTACAGACTTACCTAAACACAAATGGTCGACAGTTCGAGGTATTGTAAAATCTGGCAATTATTTTACATAGTGACAAATCACGCAGAAAGTAAATTTTAAATTACTTAAAAACTTGTTTTAGACAACGATTACTATCGTTTTATAACTTTAACTCGTGTACTGGTGGTATTTGGAGTTAAGAACTTCTCTGTTGGTACGCTCTGTGTGTTGTTAAGTAAAGTCTTTGTTGGTTAAACAAGAAGGGGCATGACTAGCATCTCTGCAGTGTTGCCAAACTATTCACTCTTCAGAGGTAAGGTTAGTTTCGCTCTACTATAGTACCTGCGTTACTAGAGCCACCTGGCGGGAAACACAGTAATGTACAAAAGGTTACAGTCTTTTGACACCTTAAGGTCTAAACAAACTGAACAACCGCTTGTCATCTGAAAATGCTTAACTCTTTGCGGTTTTTAATGCTACAACATATCCTCAATGTCAACATTTACTTTTTTCTCCGAAACGTTTAAAAATAGCTCAGTTGAATGTTTAGCAGTAAAACTGAATCTTTGGATAAAACTGCAGAGAAAAGTAACATTCCTAACACAAGTTTTTAATATATGGTATACTTTTATAGATTTCTATGCAAATAGTTTAAGTACGTCATGCTGAAAACATTCCTGTTGCATGAATTGAAAATCGTACTTTGACCTACAGTACAAGGCCCTGAAAATAGTTCAATTGAAATCATTAAGGGACCTTATTCCGTTTTTTGGTGAAGTACATACAATCTGTAGTGAGATCAAATTTTCAAAAAACAAAAAAATCAAATAAGACCACACGTTTAAACAAAAATATAATACATTTTCAATATAACGCTGTCATTTTTCTACGGGTTGGATTTCAATTTTAGTGGGTTGTCATTATGTGTTCAGCAAAAAGCCTAAATGAATGAACAATGTAGTTGCAAATAGTAATTACAGCGTGTTCCAAAACTCAAGAAAGTCTTATATAATGTTTGTGATGGTGTATATGCCATATTATACTCCACAAAGGAGTTTATTATAGATTACGAAACACAACAAATGAGAAATGGTCTTGGAAAATTAATCCATGCTATGGAGTCAATGATTTACCAACAAACTAATACTTATACTCGTATAACTCTAGATGGTTTGCTGGGCTTATCCATTCTCCATGTAACCTAACCTAACCCCCTTTTCAAAATTTTGCATGTAATACCGATAGCATAACTTTATTAATCAAAATATCCTCTTATTGTACTCTGTGACATGAATTTAGAATTCCGTCACCATCATTACATACACCATTACTGTTCAACAATATTGTTTGTTTGTCGCTCCTGCTTGTTCTACTATATGAGAGATTTTTAAGTCCTGAACTGAATCATATAATGTAAATTATCTTATTATGTAACAGAATTTGAGTCATTTTGATTAATAAACATATTCAAGTCTGGCAGATACCTTAAATTCATTCTCGTACAACACCAATTAAAGTTGGATCAGTGTTTAAAGAATGGTGACCGCGAGGTTGAAAAAAAAATACAATTTGAGAACTTTAGGAAAGACAAAATTTGTGCAGTAATCCTACAGTATTTCATCGTAACAATGCTGAGTTGCAAATACTTTGTGCTGATAACAAGGAGCAACAAATTATAATTAACGCAATAGTTTCAATTATCACCAATTATATGAATGTTATTTTCTGTTAAATACGTTACAAAATTGAGTAATGAAATTGTTATAGTAACTTGTATATCTGACAAAGTATCTTGTGGCATGTGGTTCCAAGCTTTTTCTAGAACTTCAAACTAACTATTTAAATTTGTTTTTACCTGTAATTCTTATTAGGTTAGAAATTTCATACGTTTTATGTTGCCCAACTGTATGTTGTTAAATATTGAATCATTCTTATTGGAGAATTCAAGAATTTGTTGATATCAATTTTAATGTTTTCCTTTTTTATTGGTTTGGGATTCCTTTTTAATTTCCGTAACGTCTTCAATTGCATCAACCATAACCTTTTAATATAAAGCGCATAGAAAGAAATGGAATTGCGAGGAATCATCACTCTTGCTGAGATTCATTCTTTCGGACAGACTAAAACAACAGACTGTCACTGTCAGCTCTACTTTTTAATATAAATTCAAACAACATTACAAAAAGAGGCTGTATTATTTGTACGTAGGCTATTACAAAGCTTTTGGATCTAGATGTATTAGCATTAAGTAGAAAATCTCCGCTGTCACCGAGATGTTGGATGGCATTTCATTATGCAACATGTTATTGACAAAGAAAACATAAATTTCCAAACGTACTTTTACAAGTACTGGATCTTCTAGTTATTCAACACTTCACCTGGTGTCCTCATTTTGACTCCTTATGAGGCGAGGTCCTCCCTGCACAATCTGTGTTAAGACCTTATGCTGCACTGGAAACTGCTGATCAGCTGCTTAAAGTCATCTACCTCCCAATCATTGAGTCAAGCCTCGGGTATTGCATCTTTATAAAGGGTGCACCCTCAAACAACGTTTTAGAAAGGCCGCTCTTCTTGAAGGAGGAACGGTCAGCATCATCGTACGCGATTCTTTCCGAATTCTACAATATTTCTAACAGTCCCTCTAGATCTCAACCCAATATTGAGCAATAACGGAAGTTCAAAGACCTATTTATTGAAAGATGGTTTGCTTTAAAAACTTTTAAAAATGATTACATTTTACCTTTAGTGTGAATTCCATTAAAACAGACCACCCTAGATGCTTCTGCGGCAGCAACCTATGTTGCATTTTCATTACAGGACTACATGTAAATGCCAGATATATATTATTTTTTATTGTTTTCATTCTAATTTCACCACTAATGAAACTAAATCCCCACTTGTAAACAAGACGCGTTCATATCCATTCGATATCTTCTTTTAAAGGGCATCCTATTAAATCATTCCAAGTTCCAAAGACACCTTAGACCAAACTAACGTGTAAACTTATATAATCAGAGTCATACTAATACTCAACCGGAAGTTTGTAAACCGGGAACAAACGGCTGTCAGGTGATAACGAGACACCGGAAGCAGACGCAGGCAGGAGGGCAATGTTACCAACTTCACGTAAAGAGAATACTCTCTCCCGCCCTCCACAGCAATAACCGCCCTTGTAAAATACGGCAAGTGCAGGTGGCAGGGGTATTTCCGTGGAAACAAATTGGGAAGGACAGAAGTATAGAGGGAAAATACGACCCCACTTTATAACGCCACTTTATTATCGTTGTTTTGCATATTGCGTTCACACTCGCAGTCATACATTTACATTTTACAATAGGTTTGTCTGGCAATAAAGTCAAACATAAACCTGTTCTCATACATACATGAGTAAGCTAAGAGAAATTTCAATCTTATGTTTGAAACAACAAAAGAATGAAGTTCTTGTACACGCCTGTAAGGTGTTACTTTCATTAAAATGCACGATTTTTCATGTTTGATTGCAAATGAACTTATATATACTTGCCAACTTGATGTAAATAACCAAAGTCAACCACACATTTTATCATTTTACATAGACAAGAGATACAGTAAGGAGAACAATGCAACTAAGTCTAGATGCTACCGCAGGCCACCAATCGATTTGTCACGTCGAACCCAACACGTTTGCCTAATACAACACATTGTTATCGCTCTCAAATACTAGCGACATGTGTCACGTCGAACCCAACACGTTTGCCTAATACAACACATTGTTATCGCTCTCAAATACTAGCGACATGTGTCACGTCGAACCCAACACGTTTGCCTAATACAAAACATTGTTATCGCTCTCAAATACTAGCGACATGTGTCACGTCGAACCCAACACGTTTGCCTAATACAACACATTGTTATCGCTCTCAAATACTAGCGACATGTGTCACGTCGAACCCAACACGTTTGCCTAATACAACACATTGTTATCGCTCTCAAATACTAGCGACATGTGTCACGTCGAATATTCATTTCCAATGTGTACCCACAATTTAACTGATTACCAAAAAAGTATTTAGTACTTATAAAGCATGTTTAGTGCTTAATAATTGGTACTTAAGTAGCATTGTTACCAGTGCGTTTTAGAGTAACACTTCAGAGTGTTTGTAAAACAATAACAATAAAATATATCTTTACATTAAATAAATAATTAACATTTGCTATAAAAACAACTGTAAAAATGTATTAAAAGTCTAAACATATAACTGGTTAAACACTTTAATAAAAAAGCCTTAACTGGAATATGAGAATATTTATAGCTTAAATGTTAGAGTTACTCTTTCTTACGTTACTGTTAATTTTATAAGTCATATTTCACTGAATTTAGTTTAAGATATTGAGCTAGTATTTCCGATTGTTAGTCATTTATTTGGAATGCATTCATTAAGAATTATTATTCTGTAAGAAGTACAAAAAGATACATTATTCAGTTCATAAATAAAAGAATATCGTCTGAAAACGTTCTTTTTCCAACATATAATATTTTCATCGTGATTAGAGTAGATAACTGCTAAAAACCTTACATTTATTTGTTTATTTTCATTATGTTAGGTTAGTTATTTACTTTAAGAAGAGATCAGATTACAGATCTCGAAACGTAGTGTTACTATCACAGGACGATGTCCGGAAAAACCCTGTATTCTTCACAAGCCTTCCATCCTCAAAAACAAACTTCAAAGAAAAAAAACCTTACATGTTCGTCGGTAAAACAATCAATCAGCCATTGCAGCCAAAATACATTCCATCTGTAGTCGGTTGTATATTTTTCTAAAAGTATTTATTTTGCTATATAACGTTTTATTAGTATTTTATTAAAAAAGTTCATGAATCTATTTACCGCCAATGGACACAAAGCATATTAAAAGAAAATGTTCTTTCCTGCTTCTGTTATTCTCTAGAAAGAGTTTAACTTAGGCTCTTGGATAGCACAAAGTTTGTCCTGCCTACCCACAATGTAAGCGGCTATTAACCTAAACAGCACCTCTTGAGATCTGGCATTACCGTTTATGCGACAACAAACTTTTAAACGCGAAGAATAAAGTTTGTCAAGTTTCGCTTTATAAAGGAGTTGGCCGTATAACGTTATTTCTTATTTTAAGCTCAAAAATTTAGGATATTTAGAAATTCCAATGCTATTTGAATATTTTGTGTTGTACAAAATAATAATACTCAACTTTTTACAGTTTTGAACTATAAATTGTTTTTAAGTTGTTTAAGCAAACTTTTACGAAAATGTATCATAGTTATTTTAATATGCAGTATAATGAGTAAATAAAATTAAATACATTGTTATTGCCATTTTGTATTTGCACCGTTCGAAAAGTACAATACGGTTTAACTGATTTCCTAAAATGACTCGAAGCAATAATATAGTATAATGAAGATGAAAGATATTTAAGTATTTATTGCTTTATCTCACTGTTTTTAATTTTGATGATTTATTGTTTACACCTCCACAGATTTTGACGTAATATAGGGTGGTTAAAAATTATTGTACACATTTTAAGATTGAATAAATAAATAAACTTAATAAATAAATAAACCAATCAACTTAAAAACATGGAAATTGTTTTATTAAATAGCAAATTTAAAACAGCTTTATTACCAATGAAGGACAAAAATATTACTGTTACTCATAGTTTTACAAGGAAACTAAACTAATTCCACGTGCTCTCCGAGGTTTACACGCAAAGTTTGTAGTCTAAATTCAACCTCACACCATGTGTTTCTGAGCATTGCTGGAGTTATGCTTCCAATAACCTCTCGAACTCTATTCTTGAGTTCCTCAATATCTTGAACTTTTTTGGCGAAGACTCTGTCCTTGACATAGCCCCACAAAAAAAGTCTAAGGGTGTAATGTCTGGGGAACGTGGCGGCCAAGGAATTGGACCATCCCGTCCAATCCAACGACCAGGAAACGTGTCATTTAGGTAGTCACGTACTATCTTACCCCAGTGTGGAGGGGCACCATCTTGCTGCCAGTAAACATTTGGTTGTCTATGCTCAATTTGCGGTATTGCAAAAAGTTCAAGCATGTCGAGGTATACCTCTTTAGTGACTGTCGGTTCTGCGAAGAAAAAGGGTCCTATCACTTCATCTATAGCCAATGCACACCAAACGTTTATTTTAGGGCTGTCTCTTTCTTGTTCTCGAACATTATGAGGATTTTCAGTACCCCAAATCCTACAATTGTGTCTATTCACCTTACCAGAAACATGAAAGGTTGCTTCATCAGAAAAAATTACTTTTTTCAAGAAATTGCTTTCTTTAATGTTTATTGTTTGTTCTTCGAGGTCAAGTAATCTAACAGCAAAATCGTAGCGTCGAGGTTTATCGTTAGGTTTTAGTTCATGTAATAACTGAATTTTGTATGGATGGAGCTTAAGGTGTTTGTGCAAAATTTTTAAGACTGTTGATCGAGGTAATCCTAATTCCAAACTTGCACGCCGAGTAGACTTACCAGGGCTCCTCGTAAACAATTCTCTTACTTGATCAACAATAGCTTCAGAAACTGGAGGTCTACCAGCACCTTTTCTATGTTGGACACTTCCCGTCTGTTCAAACTGCCTATACCAGCGTTTTATAGAATTGTTACTCGGAGGATTGCGGCCATACTCTAAACGAAACCTTCTTTGAACAGTTATTACAGATCTGCTTTCATGAAACCAAAGAACACACCTTGCTTTTTCTTGCACACTAGCCATTTTGATACTGAGGTTAGTTTAGTGTTTGTTTAGTCAACTGTAATTAACAGCTGGTGTGGAAAGATCCATTGTTGACCAGCTGACTATGTCACAACACAAGTCATTAAGAAGAATCATACCTTACACCCACAGTTTAAGTGACATTTTTACTTTCTTTTTATAACTACTTTTTATAATTATTGTAATGTGTACAATTATTAATTTTCAGTCAGTATATAAAACTGTTTTAAATTTACAATTTAATAAAACAATTCCCATGTTTTTAAGTTGATTGGTTATTTATTTATTCAATCTTAAAATGTGTACAATAATTTATAACCACCCTGTATTATGTTTAAGCGATTAGGTAAAAGTGTGCTACTGACGTCATATTACGCATAGTTATACTGTTCCTGTTTTATTGTGTTGTCTGCAGTAATATTGCAATAGACAAAAGCTCATAGCGAAAGTAGTTCCCGCGTTTTCTACTAGATGTCAGCACTTCCTTGGTGTTCTGTCATACATGTTTCCACTTTTGAGTTCTCTGTAGTCGCACAATGCAGTCAGCTACCTTGTGTTGTAGTATGCTACATGTTACTTCCCAGTCCTGGAGTATTTTATAGGGGTATTTTTAGTCTTTGTTGTACCTTGGGAATATCCGACACAAAAATAGACGTACGTTGGCTTTGTGTGTGTGATGATGACACGGGCACAGATAGGGACAATAACTTAGTGGTGATATATAAAAACAAACATTTGTAACACTAAAAAGTCTTATTGTACAAAAAGGATATATAAAAACTCTACAGACCTGTCTCTGTAGAAGGCAGCAAAAATATCAGCAAAACGACGTTTTAGGTATGAAAAAGAGGTTAATAATACTTTGTTACTAACTGCTGATAACAAGATAGAAATTATTATTCTTAGATAAAGTTTGAAATAACGTAATTTAATTAACACAATTTATAATGAAATTATGAATCATCACTGTAACATGTAAAATATCATCACTGAAATATCTCATGCGTGATTAAATATTTTTGGTTTCTCTCTTTCACGCATTAAAAAATTACAATATTAATAGATTAATTATATATTATACTACTAAATAGTCCAGTAAAGTTACAACCAATAATGTAATAGCAGTTCCTCATATTATTTTCTTTACATCACTGAACTGAAGAATTAGCGTAATGCTACAACGACAATTATGTAATTGCTACTAACATTATGACGATTTGGTTGTGCATCATTGAATGCTGGGGGAGTTCCTAGAGGGGGGACATGCTCTCTCACCAATAACACATGCCAGTGTTACTCCTGACTCAGTGTACATGTAACTGGCAAAATATATTTAAATGATATGATTAAATTATAAACAAATTGCCCAAAATCTAATTGTATGTTTCTTTAAACTTACGCAAGCCATAATTTCTCTATCCGATCTATATTTGCAACTTCCTGTATCCTAGTTTTCATATATTAATTCACAAAACAATATCTTTTCAACCACCAATAAGTTTTAAGTGTAAAACTTTAAAAAACAACAGTAGTACTAGAGCCTGTAATGTTATACTGGTAGGTTTTAAGAATTCGGAATACACATCCATAACAAGGCTACACTGAAAGTAAATTTTGAGCATTTAACATGTATATTGTATTTATATAAAAATTTCAAAACCTTCAGTATTCCAATTCCCAAATGGCATTTCCATTGGAATTTCTAAGCCATTACCAATGGCGCAGTGTAGCAGGTACAGAATTTATCGCAAGATAACCAAACTAAGCAACGCCACGTCGAGCGTGGCTGCTGCTTGGATGGGTGACCGCTGAGTGATCCTGTCCTTGAAGGCAGCCCGCCTGCCCGGCCGTTGGTGGTGGTTTGGAAGTCACCTTTAAGCCGTTGGTCCCCAGACTAATCGTTAGAGAGGGCTAACTCCGCCTGGTAAAATAAGACATGCTTTACCATTACCTTGTTTGTATTCTTACGCACAGTATTACTCCACTGTTCATAAAATATGTTCCTTTATTAACGAAATAAAAAGGAAAAATTGAAACCGCGTTGTAATCAATAAATGTTTATTGCATAACACTTTTCTAGAAATAACAAATAGCGCTGTATGAAATTCGATAAAAAATAATAAGTGTGTATAATCTGCAGGTTTATTAATACATTTACAAATCTGTGCTGTAATTGTGTTAATCTTGAAGTAATTAGATAATTATTATTTTTACATAGGCTATTATTATTTCTAATATTGATTTATAATATTTTTCCATTATAAGTATTTTTATTGTTTGTATACCGGGAAAATGCATTTTAAATAAAAGCTAAATCTCCTGAATTTTTAGTTTTAACTAAGAGAAATACTTTCGTAGTTATTAATTTAATATCATATTTGGGCCATGTTTGAGTTAATACAAATTACAAAGTGCAGATTCAAAATCGAGTAAAAACTAGCTACGTAGCTTAATACTCTACAGTAATACTCCTACTTGAAGTGTGTGATTAGAATGATTTCACTGAATGTCCTGATTTAAAACTCTCTAATCCTTATATAACAATTACTTTTACTAAGACGCCTTACTTTCGGCGAGCAAGAAGAAGTGAACAAGAGTTAGAAAGAGAGCGCAGCTGTGAGACAACAAATTACACCATCTGCAGACAAGTTGGAACAAGTCCTGGTGCTGTTTCAGATAAAACTGATAACTGAAGCGTTACCAACTTTAGCGAATGTCAGTTAGATTACAGTCGTGGAATTAAACAACGAATTCAAACACGTGTTTTACAATCGACAGGAATTATTAATGACAGCAGTGCTGAGTAATGAAACTGTCAGAACGAGAAATGGATCATGACCTGTGGTAGTTAGCACACACTCTGCTGATACGGGATTTCTGTTAATTGTCACTTTGGTCGATGTGTCGAAGTGATCAACTGGCCATTTGCGTTTCTGCAAGTTCGCTAAATTGTGTCATCATTATATTTCATCGAATAAAACCCGTTGACGCTTTAACGGACATTGAAGTGCAACTCAAATTGGTGTTAGAATAATTGAGAACCTTTTTCTCTGCTTACAATTTTATTTAAAGCATTAATTGTTTTTCCGTAAAAAAATATATATTTCATTTTTAAATAATGGGTTCTCTGAGCACATTGTTAACAAAATGAGCTGCTAAAATTAAAATGCATAGCCGACTGTAGGGAATTACTTTCGAGATTTTCCCGAAACGCATTTTTACGCCCTTATACTTGATCACAAAAATATGGGAAATCTTTCAATTGAAAGATATAATTAATAGGTATCATTTTTATACTCGTTAAAACTTAAAGGTAACCAGTTTAACCTCACTAACCTACATGCTTATCTTATAAATTGTAGCTATTTAAAACTCTATCGAATCTCGTCAGTACGGAAAACCTAGATGGACCCGAGAGTGGCGCGTCAAATCAAAAAAATTAAGTTAGTGAAAAGCTAACAATAATTAAAGTTTGACTGATCCTTCAAGATTTTGCACACATTTATGCCTGAAAATTGTAATTTATGTTCTGCAGTTGAAGACGGATGATTAATATTATAATAACCACCACTAGTCAAATATACAACTCAACTAAATTTTCTGATAAAATCGTAGGCTTATTATAATCCAATTTTGAAGATAGTACCCATAACATGATTCAATGTTATCGAGATGCCATAGCGATTTGTCCAGACCGTTTCAGACGGTATTTAGACTGGAATAGAAGGATTGCTATCTTTGATCCTACCTCCACATTATTTTTAGATGGACCAACTTTTTCCTTAAAAATCCATTGTTGAGGAATTCTACCTTCGAAGTATGATCAATCTATTGCGTCCAGGCTCTTTATTTCCAGAATTGCAGTATACCTTATGGTGGGCGTCTTCTCCGTGTAATATGCCGCTATTCGTATGTACTGCCAAACTAATCATTACGTAAGACTTTTCTTATATTTCATTATAATGATATACCAAATATTTGCATGAGTTTTCATATCATCATTAGGAAACTTATCGTAGGTTGATGTTGTTTGTCTAATGTTTCTCTCTTAGGACAAGAATCTCAAGAATGGGTAAGGTTGAGTGTAGGGATTGCCTACTGTCGTAATCCATGAGGAATGATTTTGGGTATTAATCTCAGTTAAGTCTCCTCGGAAGAAGGGAACGCCGGCTCTGTAGCAGCCTCTCTAGTCAAAGCAGGTAAAAGGTGGTACGCTCTTATGCTCAACTGCCTTTAACACTTACAGACCCACGAACTCCAACAGTCATCCTCCCTAGTAAACAATACCTATCGGTCTACCCTTGCACCCAGTATCGACATTGTGATGTGCAGTTCCTGGATATCCATAAAGTTACACAAGTGACATATCGGTTTTTGCTGTACCCAGGGTCGGTTCAACTGAAAGATATAAAACAGCAAGAAGTGAATCCTCCTGTTAACTTGTCAGATGTTACTCACAAATTCCAAACTTGGAGAGTACCATATATTGATTTACTTACACAAATACTTTACATAATCAACGTTGAGCAGATAGGAAATAAAGAGACATTTTATCCGCTTGAGAAATTAGCTTCGCTAAAGCTCACCTATTGTTATCTTATCGTCGTCTAACAATTATTTTCCTGGATTATTCTGTGGAATCTCTATACAATAATCAACATTCACCAAGTAATTTAATGCTTCAGTTTGTTGGGATGGTCGAATTTAACTCGCATTATCTAAGACAAAATGAGGAGACCATTTGCATCCCCAGGCCACCTGGCGGGAATATGCCGCATTATACAATAAAGGGCTATTTCCTGAAGCCGAGAGGCTTGATTAAATAAAAGTACAGCCTTATCTGAATATGCATCGACTCACTTTCCCGCAGACTCAGAGTTTTCATTAACCATCCCAGGCCTCCTCGAGGCACGCCTCCTCTTCACATTGGCTTGGTTTATGTAGAGATTACTGGTGTATAGTAAATTTTAGAAAGTAATAATGTCGTTTACAAAAAAAATTTAAAAAGATAATTTCTAAAGTTACTTTATTACGATAATTGACCTTCCTGCTCAGTCGGAGGAAGAATGTAAATTTTGTGACAGCTGAAAACTAATTTATTTTCATGGTATCTACATGTACTCTATTTCTCAAAAACTGTTCGAGATACAAGAATATTTTTTGTGACAAAACGTTTAGGATATATTATGAGCATTCCAGAACACTTGTTGTTTCTCTAAGTTCAAAATTAAAGAAGTTGTGAGTTTTGTTAAAGTTAGAATGGTTGCCATATTGAAATAATGACGTACCAAGCTGGCCAATCAACTATTTAATTACTTGTTTTTATTATACTTATTACTCCAGATACTTATAAGAACAAATTTCTACTAAGTTAAACGTTGGCATAATTGTGAGACAGTTGTTGGTTCCAACAGCATATAGCCATGTTATAGCTATGTGTATAGTGTGAACAACAAACAAGTCAGAACGGCTGATGCACCTCAACTTTCAATATGTTTGTTACTCCAGGCATATGCGGCACCACTAGTGCTTGCGTATTGTGTTACAAGAATACTGCTTATATCTTATTTGATTTTTTTAACATGCGCTAATTTGTAACTATTTAAGCAAATCACACCATTGTTTTGTTTCGTAATCACGCCATTTTTGTAGATTATAGTAATGCTTAAATCTTTACCTCCAGCTGGACACAGAGTTATACTACTCAATTAGTGAGCTGGAGTACTGGTCCAGAGAGGATCCTGGTTATAATCCTGATCCCTCCATAACATAATCCTTAACTCCTCCTGGACTTGGAGTTATACTACTCAGTTACTGGTGAGGCTCCTGGTTATAATCCTGATCCCTCCATAACATAATCCTTAACTCCTCCTGGACTTGGAGTTATACTACTCAGTTAGTGAGCTGGAGTACTGGTCTAGAGAGGATCCTGGTTATGATCATGACTCCTCTCTGCTCACACCCTGTAATCGCTCCTAGGAGAGCATTGAATTGACTTATACTTCTTGGTTACAGTCCAGTTGTAAGAGTTATCGCACAGACGGAAAGACAACCACACGATTTTAGGAAGGTTCTGAAACATCCGTAATCATAAATCACGAATATAAATTTCACTTAATAATACATTTGGTTGGTTTTTACTGTATACAACTCTACGAAATGACCAAAAAGAAGGGTGCTGCTTGTTTAATTTAAAAGAAAAAACATTCCTTCTCTGAATCACAACAGTAAAATTGAACTGTGTTAAACTGTTAAAAAGGTTCGTTTTGATAATACTATTATCCTTTTCGCAGCGGAGGATTTGTATGAAAACTTATTTTTTTAAGTAAGCCGTTTCAGTGATGTTGATGACAGCGACGTGAAGAGCAACTCGAACTTAAGCGCATTAGAGAGAAGGTGGAAGTTCGGGCGAACCAAGCTCTTCCCAACTCTAAGCTAACAGCGAAGTTCGCACAATATTTAGTCTTACAGTTGACCAACACATGGGAATCACGTCTTCCTCTAATTATATTACTCCTTATCGGAGCTGCTTACGTACAGTGTTAGCTACTGTAAGTTCATCAATAATACGTCCTAAAACGTTACTGAGTTAAACGTTTAAGTACACATAATCATGAAAAATACGAAATTATTGTAGTCTGCACTAATGAGAAACTGTTTCTAAAAATCGTTCACTCCTCCACGTACGAATAATAATTGGTTCCACAAGAGAGTAAATAGTTAGGTTCAATCCGAAAGAGAAATTGGCCACTGAAATCTCTGTCATACTTTTGTATATCAAGAAATTAGGCTTGACGTTTTATTTAATAGTTACTGCTTCGTTAGGTGTTAAATTATATTATTTAGTATTTTTCCCTGTAAGCCACCAACAGAATTCTGTTCAGAATACTACATAGAAAATGTCAAATCATTAATTTCATGACTTATGAAACAATATAGGTCGATTTACAAAAATTATTAAAATATCGGGTTGTTCAGTTGCAAAATAATTTTGTACTAAATTTACCATGTAAATCTGCTTGACTTTAGAAAATATTGATTTCTCAATTTGCTTTCTAAGTATAGTAAAGCTTTACTCTCTTTTGTAAAACCTGACTCCCACACACTTCTGCTTCAAAGGAGAAGATTCATTCATACGGACGTGGTGTCCTGAGGATTGTCCGCAGGATTGTTCCAGTTAGTTCTGAAACCGACGCTAGTGCTGCGCCACGTGACTGATCGATACCTTACAAATATATTCTACTTCACCTTTCACTTCACAGATGGCAGTGCGGTCGCTCACTGTTTCTGTGCCTCAAATTATAGCGTTAGATGAGTTATCTCTTGTGTAACTAATACAATCAAAGCTTCCACAGAACTAAAGTATTGTATAATTAAAAACAATCACTACGCCACTGATTGAGTACAAACTAATCAGTCAAAGTCGGTTGATACAAATTATATCGTGCCTCAATAACTAAACTTGCAAACTCGTTCTTTACCGTCCTGTTATTTACTTTCATAATAGAAGCCACCGTTACCGAGACAAAGCCAAGGAGAGAATCAATGACCCGACATTGTAACGGAATAGTTGACCAACAATGTGTAAACTGCGCGACTGAATGGTTGCCGTTACAAGCCCAGGATCACTTAATAGCTCGAATTTCCGCAGTTTATCACCCAGCTGGACGTTTAAACGAGGCGTGAGAAGTATGAATAGTCCGCTGTCACTGTAGAGCCTATTCACGTAATGTTGATGCTGAAAATGAAAGTTTTGCTGCTCTGTCCGGTTCTCTGAACACCCTATTACACACCCGTTAGAGCCTATAGGCTGATAGAGATTATAGAACCTTTACCACTCCACATACTTACACTTACCGGCCACCCCAATTTGACTACTTGGCTGCACTGAGACATCATCTGGGGACATTACGTCCAAAATCAAGTTTTTTGTTTGTGAAAGTATTGAAATAATTGAATAAAGTATGTTAGTTTCATGAAACAGTGTTATTAAATAGAATAATACTATAACCCTATAAAACGTTTGTATTCTGCATCAAAACTGTTATTCCTTTCATTTAGAAGTAGCTATGCAAAGTTTTATTTTAGATTTAGATTCAACCCAACTAAAATTAACTTGTGTGAGTGGATTATTTGTAAATTTTTGAATTTTGTTTATTTAATGCTTCCGGGAAACAACTTAAGAATTTAAATATTTCTTCACGTTTTAATTTAGAATTATGTGTATGTGTGTTCATTTTTGAAAAAAGAGAAGAATATTCCTTAGGTAAAATAAATACAACGTCTAACCTAGCCAACACCAATTTGCCTAAGAGAACCTAAGAGAATTCCAATTCGCTTGTGATTCGTCATCCATACTTCACTTTGAGACAGAAATATGTTTATTGTAACTGTGTCCAAATTACACTTTTTAGAATCTTCAGTTAAGTTAAAAACTCACTGTTTGGATCTAAAATGTCTTATGCACGAAACTAATACCTTTCTAGTAATATTCTCATGGCATTTCACTATAGGTCAAAGCAGATGCCAGAGAGCCCCGCACCTACGGTATAATGTCTGCAATGTTCAAGGATAGACCTGTAAGCCGCTTAGTTACCACTAAATGGTATTTAGGTCCGGCACATCAGGCCGGGGCTGTTAAGACCTTTAGTATAATACCGTCTTATGTCTGCTTCTGACTGTAATGTCTGCAATGTTCAAGGATAGACCTGGAAGCCGCTTAGTTACCACTAAATGGTATTTAGGTCCGGCACATCAGGCCGGGGCTGTTAAGACCTTTAGTATAATACCGTCTTATGTCTGCTTCTGACTGTAATGTCTGCAATGTTCAAGGATAGACCTGTAAGCCGCTTAGTTACCACTAAATGGTATTTAGGTCCGGCACATCAGGCCGGGGCTGTTAACACCTTTAGTATAATACCGTCTTATGTCTGCTTCTGACTGTAATGTCTGCAACATCTTTGTATATGTAGGTTTCTTCTCATGATTGATATCACCGTAGAAACACCATTTAAATGTATTTCTTTGTTAGCCTCAATTAAATTATTTACTGGGTAAAATTAAATTAACTGCAATACGCACTAAATATTTTAATTTATAGTACCAATCATAACTGCGACTTTTTTAATTTATGAACCAATAAACAGCTATGAATGGTTTATCACCTACTTTGTAATAATGAGATTGTTACATGTACTTAGGATAATCCATGTTATGAATTACGTTATAATCATCATTAATATTACGACAAAAGTAAATTATTGCATCCAGTAATTCCATTGTATCTCAGGAGACAGAAGTTTTACACTATTAAGTTATTCTACCTCAGTCATAAAACACAATTTTTATAAAAATTATATATATTTTTTTTACTTTTAGGCGCGTTTTATAACTATATCTTTCTATTGTTAATTGATTAGTAACATTTCACAAACTACTGATAAGTAGCCGTTTTATTACTGTGCCAGTTACTGTGGAGCAAACTGCTTTAATTTTGATTAATCTTTTTAATAATGTTTGTAATAATTTACTAATTTTAGTAATGATTAATCTATGACATAGACACTTTACATTTGTCATGGAGCATCATTTCTATGTAAGCGACATCGAGTTTCATAGTGGTGCATGTCACTTCTTGAGATTTGGCTTAGCTTTAGTGAACATTACATTGTTCTTATTGGTAACCATGGTACCCACAAAAATCCCAAAATACATAAATTTTTAAACAAACTTGCACAATCCTTTAACGCTTTAATTACCATGTGACATTATAACATATAGAGATTTGAAATTTTGTATTCAACATGTGATGTCGTGTAGCGTAATCCCACAATGTTAAAAAATATTAAATTGTAAATTTTAATTTATAAATTATATTTCTCTACAAACACTTAATTTGAATGAATATAATAAATCTTACTTTTACATTTATTTCTGACACATATTTAAGCAAATCCATTCATTTTTTGATCAGATTTTTTGTGCTTGCTAAACATTTCCGGAACATTGGTTCCACTTTCAGACACTGAAAAATATCCTTTTTTATTATCGGCTGATTTTGTTTGTTAAATATGCTAAATCAAATTTAAATATTTCCCCAGCAATTTTAAATCACAAAATCTTCTAAAATGATATAAACATTGAGAGTCCGTTATTTTGGAAATAACACGCCAATTTAAGTGGAGGGGATTTACTCATGGTAGACTCTTGAATCTTTAACCGATTAAATGACAGATTTGTCGGCTTAAACTTTTGAGGTCTTAGATATATATATATATATGAATGATATATCTATGAATGCTATATATATATATATCTAAGACCTCAAAAGTTTAAACCGACAAATCTGTCATTTAATCTGTTAAAGATTCAAGAACAATATTCTGTGCCCATAATAATCAGCCATGAAACAGTAAAGTTTGAGTTTAATACGTCTTACACAGAGCGCTAACCGACAATACTGCTATTACTCAGTTATATTTCACCTATAAGCGACTTACCCTTAATTAAATGGACTGTTAGGTCTGCCACCTCTTAGCCCCATTATAATACGGTTTAATGACTTGCTAGCCAATGAGTTATACCTTGCTGTAACTCCGTAGTTTCTACCCTAACTATGTAATGTTAGTCGTTAAAATTATAAAATAGAAAGTAAGTAGGAAATTGTAAACTTTTATTTTAAAAATCACATACAAGAATTTCAATTTTATTTATTACTGTGTCTCGACGTTACGCTGTAAAAATTGGTAGCAATAAAATGAATAAAGGTTTAAAATTGATTCAAATTTCTAGTTTTCGTAAAAAAAAAATAGTCCGCATGTCAAAACAATCAAAATGTTGATCCTCTAAACCACCCTTTCTTTGAATAGGTTATTCAGTCGTACATCTAGGCTTCCGATGTAAATTGCAGACAAATAAATCCTCCTTATAAACACAACAATATCCGCCATTGACTCACAAACGAGTGGACGTATGTTACAGAACATAAATTAAATATTAAAAGCTCTAAAACTTCTAACAACATGGTCAAACTCCTGCCATATACTTTTAACTATGAATGCTAGCAGCGATGAGGTACTGCCAAAGTTGAACAACAATGCGTTAATAATCACCGATCATGGGAGTATGCCAACTCGAGACAGTGTTGCCAACTGTTCCCCGGCTTAGTTACATTGTGTCGCGCCATTGATATATTCGCGCTCCTGCCGTTAAAACCTCTTAACTTGAGCCTCTATGGCCCTTCGGCTCTCAACTTATGATGAGTGGGTTTAACGGGGCGGAATATTTGTCTTGCAAGCTTTGTTGGGAAGAAGAATTCACTTCGGGTGACTTCGGCAAAGTTTTATTGAAATGTTGTTTTGACTTTAACGCATGGGCGTGTAAAAGAGGGGACTCAGGGAACTCAAACCCCCTCCCCGAAATTTTGAAAGGCAAACATTAAAACTGCACTGGGTAGTTTAATTAGTCTGTTTACAAAGTAGTTATTCTGAAATTGTCTCGTTCCCATCATGTTACCCATAAGACCAATGTCAAATTATTTGCTATCACTCAGCCAAATCCCATTGAGTTACATACACGCTTGCTGAACTCGTCTTGCTTGCATAGAAATTAAACTTCCAGTAAAATTTCAAATCTATAGATTTGTTCGTTCTCGAGATACCGTGAGGACAGACGGTATGATAGGCTTCACTAACGCTCAGCCCATAAAATAAAGTTGATCAATCAAATATGTTTTCAAATTACTTAAGGTTTGTAACCAACTTTTAAAAATTATTACCTATGTTATAATCTAACCAAGATAAAATTGTGCACAAATATGATGGCCGTCTTCTTCGAAACTAGAGAAGATTTCCTCTCAGAAAACAACTCCGTATACTTCTGTATGAAGATATCTCGTCTTGTATTTAAACAATTCAAGAAATATAAATGACATTAGGCTCGCTTTGAAACATTTGTAAAATTCTAGCTCAGCACCTTTTTATGTGAAACACTAGCTGACCCGGCGAACTTCGTACCGCCTTAAAAAGGGTCCACAAGCATCCACATTGGTGCTTGAAATGTGCAGAATAAAAGACAAAGTAAAAAATAAATCAAATTAGGTCCTATGTGACTTTTTTTCCCTTCACAACTAATCTGAAATTTAAATAGAAAAACAAAATAAAAAACACAATTCGTAAGTTATCTAAAATAATTTAAATCGCAAATAAGCAGCAAAGCCACAGATACATTAATTTATTAATATTGATTCTCTTTCTTCAGTCGAGTACCTTGTGATATACAACATTTTTTGTCTTGTTATTAGGTGCAAGAATGAATAAAGCAGATGGTTTGCCGACACGTGAATATGCCACATATAGTTGTCCATGAGAAAAACATGGTATTCTAAATTTATTCCACAAACGCTCAAAGATTGGCCTTGTGATTTATTGATCGTCATGGCAAATGCAAGACGAATCGGAAAACTGAGTTCGTTTAAATTCAAAAGGCATGTCGGTAGGAATCATCGGAATCCTTGGAATAAGAACTTCCTCACCTTTAAATTTTCCTCTAAAGAATCGTCGCGTGAATCACATTTATCATCAATTTTTTTACAACCAAACGCGTTCCATTGCATAATTTTGGTTTAATTATATTGTGAAGCATTATGACTACTGCACCAACCTTCAACAGTAAATTATGGGGTGGTAAGCCGGGCACATCCAAAGAGTTTAAAAATTCAGTTGGATATTTAGTGGCCTCATCTTCATTTGTTACGCAATCAATAGATTTGAATGTTTGCAGAGTACCATCAATTTGACTCTGAATTAAAAAGTTCAAGTCATCCACATCCTTGTTCTTAGCGCCAAGATTGCTCGCTCACTCAACCAATTGTTATTTTTGTGATTAGTATTGATATTGGGGAATACTTTGCTGATTAGTTCATCTTTTGTTGAGATAAAGGTGCAAAAAATTGGATGGAAATGAAATCAATCTACTTTCTTGGTCTACAGGAACACAACCATTACCAATAGTCAACAAACTGATTTAGAAAAATTTTGAGCAGATGGATCGTTTAATAATTTCAACTCTCATGTTTGCAGTCAACTGTAGTTTTTTTACATAACGCCACAAAATTTGAGGATTTTAGGCAAGCGTTTATTTCATCAGCAGAGCAGTCGATCTAGGAATAACTGGCAGTGTATTTGGCGAAAATCACCAGACAGTAAAATTAATGCGCCTCCAAAACATCTTGTGTCATTGCGCAGATCTTTCAATGTTCTATCAAGTGCTTCCAATGCACGTTTATGGGCCATTATGCATTCGTCCCAGATAATTGATTTTTGACGCTACTAAAACTTTTGCCATTGCTGAGTTCTTTGATATGTTGCACGTTGGTTGCTCAATGGTTTGAAGATTCAAAGGCAGTTTCAGCGCTGAATGAGCCGTACGACATCTTTCCAATAATGTGGCTGCTATCCCAGAAGAAGCAACTGCTACTGCAATATCAGATCTTGCACGAACAGTAGCCAAAATCAATGACATTAGGAATGTCTTTCAGTTCCACCGGGGGCATCTAAGAATAATAACCACCATTTCCATCACTAATTGCCTTTATTAATGTACTATAAACTTCCTTTTGTTGGGGGGTTCAACAGGGGTACATTTGTTTGAACTAATTGTTCTAATTCACAACACGACGCTCTTATCGTCCGATTTCACGTTCTTCTTCAGTAGAATTGTTCTCAACGTTTACGAAGCCTTCTTGCATTACGGCTTTGTTGAGACAGATTTGATCTTCTGGGTCGCGGCATCTTTATAATAATCCTCTCAATGTTCACAAACACTCGCAAATCGTTTTAAATTCGTGCGAAACAAAGTTATCCGAACCGAAAGCAATCGAAGTAATAAGTTGTTTGTCTTTTTTTAAAACCAACAGATTATTGCAAAAAGTAAAAAAAAAACACTTCATGATTGACTGATTATTAAGTAAAACTGAAAGGACAATCTATATGTCAGTAGCCATGATTTCATTTTGTTTGACTGAGTAACCCAGAAAAAATGACACAGGCACCTGTCAAAGTGTCAATCAAATTTACAGTTGTTTGTTTACATTTTGGAATTCAGGCAATTGTTTTTTTCAAGATACAGTTTTTTTACTCTATGCTTTCAAACTATAGGTGTAAAGAAATTTAAAAATAGTAACTAGCCTAAACCCGCGGCTCCGCTCCCGTTGCTGCAACACATTCCTAGTGCCTCGTTTTGGAAAATTTCCGTGCATGGCAATGTGGGCAAGTTACAATTCATGTGACCGATATTCATTTTTGGGTGTTGATTGTAGTCTGCTGAAGGATCGTAATTAAAAGCTTGTTTATACATGTCATGTTGAAAGTCGTGCATCGCCTGATCTGTTTGCAACCGCTCGATTACTTTGCATTCTCAATCTATCATTCAAATTTGATGTTTCTCTTTCTTCTTGCGACAGCATCATTCTTTGATGCTGATGTTTCGTATTCGATTCAATTCGTTTACCTTTGCGCGCTGGTCGTTGCTTTGATTATTACGAATTCGTTTTGTTGCTATCGCACGTGCGCTGTGAACGGCTTAAAGCACTTTTTTTTCTTGGCGGCATTATGTTATTTTCCAATAAAATTCGTCAAAAAAACTGCTCAAAGGAATTCTTTAAAAAAAAATGTTGAGAAAAACATTCTTCAAAGAATATTTACATGAGAAAACAAAAATACTTGCCTATTTTTTTTAAACCTTTTACTGATGGAAAATAACACTGTTCTTGGAAATTGTAAAAAAGATATCAAATCCGTTTATCAAAAATTTGACATTTTTGTGACACGTTGTAAATGTCAAAAATGTTTGTTTACATAGAAACGTCAAAAATATTTATGTTTACTTAGTTACTGTCAAAAATAACAACAATTTTTTGTCGCCATTATATATGTTTACAAAGAACAGCTGATTAAAAATTTGAAAAATACTCTTTCACTTAATAACATATGTTTGCTGCAATGCATTTCTTTACGGGTATTTCTGTAACCAGTGGGGCGGAATCCTGAATCGGGAAAGGGATAAAAAGTATCCTATAACCTTCTACAGATCAAGACGAACAAATTTAAAAAAAAATTAGGCGAATCCGTCCAGCCGTTTGTGAGTGATGCTGTTACACACGAACAGTTTCATTTATATATATATAGATTAAATGATATAAAATAAACATATATTTCTTTTCTCGCATTATATATGTTTACAAAGAACAGCTGATTAAATTTGAACAGGCTCTTTCACTTAATAACATATGTTTGCTGCAATGCATTTCTTACGGGTATTTTTGTAACTTTTAGAACCAGTGGGGCGGAATCCTGAATCGGGAACGGGATAAAAAGTATCCTATGTCCTTCTCCGTGTTCTTAGCTACCTCCCTACCAATTTTCAGCCAAAATCGGTTCATCCGTTCTTGAGTTATAAATAGTGTAACTAACATGACTTTCTTTTATATATATATATATATATATATATATATATATATATATATATATATATATAGATAGATAGATATAACCCGGGATGTATTTAGTTTATAGTAAAGTGTATACTTTTTGAATATTTAACCAATCAAGTACCAAAAGATTGAGATTACTTCGTAAAGGCCAGTACATATATTGAAAAAAATTAAAAAGCGTTTAAATCACAATTAATTATACCTTTAAAGTTAAACATCTCCCTTAACACTATGGTCATAATTAATTGCATAAAACTGCATGAGGATTAACATTGTTCTTATGGGAGAAAACTCAAGTTCGTTTTACTGTTTTACTGCAGCCGGTTCTTGACTGATTAAAATTGAATTTAGTCCCTTCAGTCAAGACTGACACCAGCTGTATTGTGCTGTGTATGGATTATCTAAACCGAATCCGTTTCTGGCCATCTTACAAAAATGGAGAGAGCCTTCAATACTATAGATACTAAAAGCAGTGCTCCCTCTACAATGCGTTGTTCAGAAAAAAGGCGCGATGGTGCGTGTATTGAGTTATATTAGTTAAAACCAATTATTTTGAAGCTTTATTAGTTTTATTAATACTGCGTTTACTTATATTATGCGGTACCCAAATTGTTTATTATCAAATCGGTGTCACAAGATAAAAATCAAAGTACGAGAACCTACATCAAAGATATGTGTATATGAAAGGTAGACGTCTATATAGCCACGTTTTATCAAAAACGGTGCAATAAATCATTTAACTCCTTTTTTTTAAATGTTATTATGATTAATGACTGAGGAAAGTCAAATATTGCACATTACAATCTTTTAATTACAAATATTATCCTACGCCCAATACGTTTGGATATTGAACAGATGCGTTTATTTAAGTTTCTCATGAATGGACTCGAGCCGTTGAGTTGCCCTACAGTAAGGGACAGTTCTGTATGTTTGCGTACTCTCCGCGTTTTGGCATATCGAGAATGCATGGAATTTTTAATGCTTGTTTCGTCAACATTTCCTTTAACATTTACAAAGTTTCTCATGAATGGACTCGAGCCGTTGAGTTGCCCTACAGTAAGGGACAGTTCTGTATGTTTGCGTACTCTCCGCGTTTTGGCATATCGAGAATGCATGGAATTTTTAATGCTTGTTTCGTCAACATTTCCTTTAATATTTACAAAGCTTTTCACTATGAGAAGCTTCGTTTTGAAAATGGATTTCTTAGTGTACTTTCCTTATATGGCATGAAAATGATATGGTTTTCTTTACCGAATCCTTATATTTAGTTGGATTGCTCCTTGGATTGCTGACAAGATACTTGCAGATGTTGAACATCTTATCTGTTTAAATATTTAAAATGCAATTAAAATTTGTTTACTACCGTTTATGTTATTGGCTGAGCTTTAGCGAAGCCTCCCACTCGTGGGACTGGAAACATTTCATTTTTGTCTATATCTCTGTCGGCCCACACGAAGCTTGAGATTTCAACAAATGGTTTTTATCCATCGAGTAAAAAGAAAATAGAAAGTTAATGTTAAAATTTGGTGACAAGATTTGATATCAGCTCACTTTTGCGTTCTAGTATGTTCCATAGCTCATCGGAACGTATGTGGCAAGATACCCCGAGAAATATTTTATCTACTGACTTTAAATTGTGCGTAAAACATTTCTCCATAGCCTAGATGAATGAGTTCTATATGACGCATGTGCAACCTTGGTTTTGGCTGAGCGTCATTGAAGGGTATAAGTCGGTAGGCTGACACAGTTTCTCTTTCGCTTTCCGGATAAGATTTAAACATTTCTTTATTATTGTTCTCCTCTCTAACTGACGGCTGGTCATCTCCACTAAAATGAACTATATATATATATTAAAGTTTGCATGTAACCTCAGCAAAGCCTGTTACGCAACAATTGGTGTGACATACCATTAAATTGTAAATAAAAGTGTATTTATTCTTAAATTTACTGATTCTGTATGTGGAGGAAATAGTTATATTTATTACTGGAGCAAAGCACTTGTAGACCCAGTAACGATTTCATTAAGCTTTAAAATTTCTGTTTCATAGAGGATGAATTTGCTCCATCGTTAAATTAACCAATCGCTGAAAAGTATAAAGGGAAATTTTTAACGAGAAGTATTAATAAAGTGATATAAACACTATAAATAAAAATGTGTACCATGGTCTGAACAGTGTACAGTGTGTTCTTGACCCAAATCAATTTTACTTCCGTTGAGCAAATACTTCACATATCAAGAAAATTATTTGTTTCTCCAAAGTTGTAGTTGGAAGACAACATGTGCTACTGGTATATAGGTCGATGTCTTAAATACATAAGTATAGGTAGATTTGGCATAGAATACAGCAGCATGGTCCAATTTCAGTTTTTTCTGCTTTGTGATGAACAGTGAAGAGATCCAATCGTGAGGCTGAGAAAAAGGTGTCTTCTGTTTGGGCAATATGTGAACGAAACAGTAATTGCAAATTTAACTGCAACAAATTATAGTAAATATTTAGACTTTCAATGACTAAGATTTTGATTATTAGTTTATTAAGAACGATAGAACCGATGACGGTCTTCTTGCATTCAGGTTGGGAAAGTCTAAACACCCCTGTCTCAAGAAAATATTTACTACTTCACTCTGATGGTTCCGGTGTCCTATCTCCTTAGGCATATTCACATAACATTACCATGTATACGACTCTCAACTTTTAAACAAAGCCCCTAAAACGTAAGAATTTTGGAGGGATTTTGTTTTTTACTGCAAAAAGTACGTTTTATACACGTATAAACCAAAAAATGCTATTGAACCAAAATCTCAATTTGAAGTTTATTTAAGTAAAAAGTAAAAGCAGTGATACTCCACAGACAGTAGGAAAGATGTTAACATTTCAATAAAAAAAACTTATCGTTCTAATTACGATTTATTATTAAAGTTAAAGTAGTTTTTAGTTTAACTCTAGCATAAAAAAGTGGAAGAAAATAATTTAAGTTTTATGATTATTAAGGAAGCAGGATTTTTACCAGAAATTTGCCATCGTTCACTAATACAAGAAATCAGTAACACTACGTTTCGAGATCTGCAATCTGATGTCCTCCTCAGGTGAGTAACTATAATATCTGGTCTTCAGTGGTTGGTCGTTTAATGCAGATCTATTGAGGCCTGTATCTTTCAGTTTAGTTTCAAAAGTAGTGTTGTTTTTGTTATGTGCTGGGAGTTGACACGCAAAATATTAATTGTGATTCCTGAGTTATGCAAGGCACAACGCTCTGGTACGACTTGTTTATCTTAACCTAGATTGAAGTTATGCATTAAGGTAATTATCCACCTGAAGAAGAGATCAGATTGCATATCTCGAAACGTCGATTTGCCAACTTTTTGTGTCACTGAACGATAAACAAAATATCCGGAAAATAGTTCCTCTTCACCGCCAAAACCAAAATGTAATATCATTGTTGGTGTATGGGGTGAAAATCAAAATTCGTACCAGGAACCATTTCTAAAACTGTGTGACTGGCTCAGTGGTGAACCTGAAGTGCGTTGTTATAACTCAGTGTAAAGAGCTATACACTTCTCTATATTGTGAATCCACTCTTTACACAAATTTGTGGATATATTATAATATGATGAGTAGTAATGATAATTAATAACTGGACGAGGGTTTGTAATGTAAAGCACGCTCTTTCAACCACTCAGTGTCAACAACACTACAACACTAAACATCCCCAACTCTCGGCGCTGTTTTATCTCTCCTGGATATTAATACATACATTATCCAAATCATAAATGCTGCTTCAACATATATTATAAGCGAAAATACATATATACGTAGAAAATTTATTATTTATAAATTATAGAATGTTTATATAACAAAGCGTAGAAAAATTGTACTTTCATGGTATTCTTGTATTTATAATATGGCTGTATGTAAAGGCTATATACTAATAATATGTTCCCTACATAGATTATTGTTATATTATTATTATTATATATACAATAATATAAATAAATAAATATATATATATATATATACCATTGACACAAACATTACGGTACCTGTTATAATTCGCATAAAAATAATGGAGTGAAAGAGATTTCACCGCTCTCGAGTAAACATATTTTTAACTAATTAACATATTATGTGATAATTCAAACATTAACAAACATGTCCTCAATGATTCTTGACTCTATTAAATCATTTATGTTATATGTAGAACAAAATTAAATATCATATGATAAAGATTTCTATTTAAAACTAGATCCCAATAAACATGCCATTAGTTTTAAAACATATTTACTAACGAATCATGTAATGTGATATGTTATAGTAGGCTATGTAAAGGAATTCTGAGAGAATTCTATATTCTGTTACATACTACATTACGACTGGTAAAATCTCATAATACGTACAATCGTAAAAATACAATAAACTGACATCATTGTCCATACTTTATAACGTTTGCCCTCGCCGTGAAATCGTGCAGTTAATACCAATGGAAGGAGGGACGGGGTATTATTTTTTATGTTTTTCTATGTAGACGTTGGCAGCGCTGCACATCTGCTATCCGTGTCCGGTTCCGGTTCTCTCGTTATCGGCTGACAATAGCGAGCTTCCTGTTCAATCGTATCCGGCAGTCTCCGATATACCTGTTTTTGTAACTCGGTTTGAAGTTGTAACATTATTTTAGGTTATATTTTCATTTTTCTTAAAACACGAAGTATAAATTTAAAAAAGGATGTTATATTAAGTATGAAACTATTTAAACATAATAGTATACTTTATTTACGTTTCCAGTTTTCGATCACATAGTGTTTCGTATCAATTCCTAATTAATCTTTAAACTAATTTTGTAAATATTGTAACACTATATTTACCAAGGACAGTAAATAGATATAATGGAGAAAGATAATAACTACTTCAAAATAGTTACTTTGAAGATTCCTAATTTCAAATTCATCCATTTTATATCTATTCTACTAAATCTGTGTATTACTACTGATATTTACAGACATTCCGCTACATGAATACAAATTACTTTCTATTCCTCTTCCAATAATTACCGCACAATATACATAATTTCAGTAAGACAAGAGTACTGCGGCAAACAAATTTGCAACACAACCACGTGGTTTACAGTACATTATATAAAAATATAAATTAATTATGGCAATTTTAATGTCAGACTATACGCACAAACCTTCAGAACATGAAATATCGGTCATAGCGGAACGCAGCTACATAAAAAACATTCAATATTCGATCAAAAAAAGTACTTCCGAAAATTCCATACTATAATCCAAGTATAGTAATGGAAATCTTCGAAAAAAATCGTGAAAGAAACAAATGTGTTGAAGAAGGCATCGATGCGTCAAGTTATTGAAAAGCTGGTAATAAAGAAGTCAGCTGCCCCATTTGACCTTACTCGCTGCATTTCATATTGGAGGTTATGTTCAGCCAATCACGATACAGATCCGTGGATACAAGTGTATTTGTATTAGCAGTTTTGTGTAACGTATGTTGACTGAAGATGCCATTCAGGTCGAAATATTCAAGACTTGTATTGAACCTGTTGCAATTATCCTCGTGATAACCCTTAATTAAGCTAAACTTCCATGTAACTTTACCGAATATGACCCCAAACGCACAACCCCGTTCCAAACAAGAATTTAAAGCAAAAATATGTTCTGGAATGCTTCTAACATTTCTTACATGTTTTTTATTTAACAGTATTTTGTGTCCCGAGCGATTTTCAAGATACTGATTACATATAAATCTCATAAAAAATAAACTAATATTCACGCTGTCACAAAATATACTAACTTCTTCCGCTTGAGCTGGAATGACTTTTTTACTATATTACACAATTTGCCACGCCGTATAATCTACTTGTATGATATCTAGGACAGCAGCTGTATTTTAATGTTCAGTAAAATATTATTAATTTTAAGATAACAGATCTAATAAGTAATCCATGCATAATTCTTTTAATAGCGTTCAAATAAAATGATATAACATCAAAACAATTACGTTTATTTCTTTATGAAAATCTTACACAATATATTATATGAAGTATTTCTGAAATTACAATAGAACTTCTTTTTAAGAAAAAAGAAAAATAGTCTGAAAAACATTTAAAAATCAACAAGAAAACACAACCTATAGTTCCTTAATCCTAAGCTAACTATTGTTTACCAGTTACTTACTTCTTTATAAAATTATATGTAATTGCATAAGACTATTCAGAAGAAATAGAAAATACGATTACAGGGCGTAGTTTCCCAACGTACCATAGCAGTAACGGGACGTAACGTTTCGTGATTAATTTCAAACATTCTCCTCGGTCGGATTTCTTACTGAAGATCCCAGTAGAGTTTGGCCATTCGGTGTTTATAGCCACCTGAAAGTTTACTACAGGAGTGTGGGACCAGCGTCAGTTAACAAAACAAATGAAAACGTTTCCCAGCTGAGGTGTGGAATTCGCCTGTTAACACAGTCGTGGTGTTAACAGCGGTCCCAATTCAATCTAAATGCTAAATATCCTGGCACTGGTACGTGGCATTGTGCAGATGTCTTCTGTTTCCCTTCCAGCGATAGATTCTCACAGCTTCTGAACTTTCCCGTGGTTATTTCCCTGGCGTCCTGAGCTCTAAATAGCAGGTAATCGAGTTTAATAATTTGAAAAATAAATAAAAACTCAACTCTATGCCATTTATCTAAACCACAAATTAATTTATATTGCTCGTTAATTAATTTTACACTCAAATTTCTCTACACAAGTTTAAGTTACAAGTCTCGCAGACGACCATAAACTTTAAACATTTTTCAAGTCAATGGCGTAGCTAGAAGGTCTATGGGGTGCTCCCCCCCCCCCTAATTTTCAATGTTTTCAATTATTTTTTTGTGAACTATTATTATTATTTAAATAATGTAGAGTTACTGACCTATACTGCTTTAAAGTTCTCAACAAAGAAACGGGTTTAGAACGTTTTTAAGGAACAAAATAGGGCTTTACTATTTTCTACTACGGGAAAATACCAGTTGTCTGAGCCCCCCCCCCCCCAAAAAAAAAATATTTTCATGGTTACGTTTTTGGTGGTAAGTAGAATATTTAAGGTGTGAGTCTCTAAGGCAATCATTTTCCACAGTTTTAAAATGTGTAACTACTTGTTATACTGATAAACAAATCAATGTTATACAACAACTTTCGTTTTACTAGCGCAACCGTTTACCTTATTTCCCTTGATTATTGGAATTAAATATTTAACAAATTTATCACAATACAAATTCCGCTCTGACAGATTTGAGCTCAACAGCAGCGCAATCACAGTGGTGCCAACCTAACACAAGTGTAATGCAAATTAGGAAATTGTGCTTCCTTTGTCGAAGTGAGCATGAGCCCTGTTTTACATTTAAATTGGACCCAGAGCAATTACCACATATAAACAGTGTTGGCTGTTATAGCGCACATAAACACGCCTCTCACTGAAGGTGGCGCATTGGCGACCATTGCTCTTAGTATTGTCTTTCATTGCATTATTCTCACATGAGATAAACCATTCTTACAGGCGTGGTACGTTGAAGTTCGGGTGGTTTATCTCAGTTAGTTCTGAGAACTTTCAATAGGGCTGCGCCACCTGACTTACCGTTTAGATATTAACAACCTTTTTCTCTCCACAGATGGCAGTCCGAGCGCTCGCTTTTCCCCTGCCTCAATTTTATAGCATTAGATGAGTTATCTATTCTGTAAATAAAACAATGGAAGGTCTTATTTTTAATAATACGTTCCCTCGATACATTGTTAAAAACACATGAAATGCTCTATCTAATGTTAAAACGCGTAGCCGACTGTAGTAAAATATGTTTTCCTGTAATAACAGTGTTAAACACACACTTTTATTGCGTTACGTTTGATCGTAGAATTATGGGAAATCTTTCATTTGAAATATATAATTAATACGCATCCAACTTTTTTGTATAGTTTATACTTTTTTAATAATAAAATAGTGAGGTAAAAGATTGTTATGGTTTTTTCTGGATAACCTTAAAAATATACAGAAACACTAAAAAGTGTCTGGATGCGTAATAGTAAAATCTCTCACAATTCTACAAATAAAATAAGGATGTAAAAGGGCATGAGGATTAACATTGTCTTTGTCGGACAACAATCAAGATGGCCGCCAGTATGTTTGCATTTAGTACATTTTGTAAAAGTTTTTAAAATTAATTGGCTTTGGACTAACTCATGAAATATGTTTTTTTTCTACATCAGTTCTTCCGGTGGCTTAGATTGTCCATATTTTGTCAATCAAATGAAATCTCTGACAAAACTCTTAAATGGTTATCAAATCATTTGTTTATTATTATATAGTCCAATAATGTAATGCTTGTCAATAATTGATTATTGGTACAACGATTTCAATAAGTCTTAAGAAAAATTAATTATATTGTCGGATAATATCTAAGTGGTCATTATAGAAACAATACGGCTTACTCTTCTGCGACATTGTGCGCCCAAACTTCTGTATTGCTTGAGAAAGTAGGTTCGCTAACGCTCACCTAATATTATTTTGTCAATATCTCACAATTATTTTCCTTGAAGATTCTGTGGAAACTCTATAAAATAATCAACATTCACCAAGTAATTTAAGGCTTCAGTTTGTTGGGATGGTCGAATTTAACTCGCATTATCTAAGACAAAATGAGGAGGCCATTTGCATCCCCAGGCCACCTGGCGGGAATATGACGCATTATACAATAAAGGGTTATTGCCTGAAGCCGAGAGGCTTGATTAAATAAAATTACAGCCTTATCTGAATATGCATCGACTCACTTTCCCGCAGACTCAGAGTTTTCATTAACCATCCTAGGTCTCCTCGAGTTATGCCTCCTCTTCACATTGGCTTGGTTTATGTAGAGATTACTGGTGTATAGTAAATTTTAGAAAGTAATAATGTCGTTTAAAAAATTGTAAAAAGATAATTTCTAAAGTTACTTTATTACGATAGTTGTCCTTCCTGCTCAGTCGGAGGAAGAATGTAAATTTTTTGACACCTGAAAACTAATTTATTTTCATGGTATCTACATGTTCTCGATTTCTCAAAAACTGTTCAAGATACACAAATATTGTTTGTGACAAAACGTTTAAGACATATTATGAGCATTAAAAAATAAAGGAGTTGTGAGTTTTGTTAAAGTTAGAGTGGTTGCCATATTAAAAATATAACGTAACAAGCTAGCCAATCAACTATTTAATTACTTGTTTTTATTATACGTATTAGTCCAGATACTTATAAGAACAAATTTCTACTAAGTTAAACGTTGGCATAATTTTGAGACAGTTGTTGGTTCCAACAGCATATAGCCATGTTATAGCTATATGTATGTTGTGATCAACAAACAAGTCAAAACGGCTGATGCATCTCAACTTTCAATATGTTTGTTACTCCAGACTTATGCGCACCACTAGTGATTGCGTATTGTGTTACAAGAATACTGCTTATTTTTTTTTTTTTAACATGCGCCAATTTTTAACTGTTTAAGTAAATCACACCATTGTTTTGTTTCATAATCACGCCATTTTTTTAGATTATAGTACTGTTTAAACCTTTAACTCCACCTTGACATAGAGTTATACTACTCAATTACAATTAGTGAGCTGGAGTACTGGTCCGGAGAGGATCCTGGTTATGATACTGACTCCTCTCTGCTCACACCCTGTAATCGTTACTAGGAGAGTATTGGATTGACTTATACTTCTTGGTAACAGTCCAGTTGTAAGAGTTATCGCACAGACGGAAAGACAACCACACGATTTTAGGAAGGTTCTGAAACGTCCTTAATCATTAATCTCGAATATAAATTTCACTTAATAATACATTTCGTTGGTTTTTACTGTATACAACTCTACGAAATGGTCAGAAAGAAGGTTGTTGCTAGTTTAGTTTAAAAGAAAAAACATTCCTTCTCTGAATCTCGATAGTAAACAATTTAAACGGTTAAAATAATTCATATTGATACCATTACAATATATAATATTATTATAATCCTTTACTCAGCGGATAATTTTTATGGCTTAATTTTAGATAAGCCGTTTGAGTGATGTTGATGACAGCGACGTGAGAGCAACTCGACTATAAGCGCATTAGAGGGAAGGTAGGATTTTGGCCCAACCAAGCTCTTCCCAACTCTAAGCCAACAGCGAAGTTGGCACAAGATGTAGACTTATAGTTGGTTGACATGTGAGAATCGTATCTTCTTCTAATCATATACTCCTCGTTCGAACTCCTTACTTACAGTGTTAGCTACTGTGAGTTCATCAATAATTCTTCCTAAAACGTTACTGAGTTAAACGTTTAAGTACACATAATCATGAAAAATACGAAATTATTGTAGTGTGCACTAATGAGAAACTGTTTCTAAAAATCGTTCACTCCTCCGCGTCTTCGTAATAAATAATTGATTCCACAAGAAAGTAAATAGTTGGGTTCAAGCCGAAAGAGAAATTGGCCACTGAAATCTCTGTCATACTTTTGTATATCAAGAAATTAGGCTTTACGTTTGATTTAATACTTACTGCTTCGCTAGGTGTTAAATTATATTATTTAGTATTTTTCCCTGTAAGCCACTAACAGAATTCTGTTCAGAATCCTACATAGAAAATGTCAAATCATTAATTTCATAACTTATGAAACAATATAGGTCGTTTTACAAAAACTATTAAAATATCGGCTAGTTCAGTTGAAAAATATTTTTATACTACATTTATACCACGTAAATCTGCTTGACTTTAGAAAATATTGATTTCTCAATTTACTTTCTGAGTATAGTAAAGCTTTACTCTCTTTTGTAAAACCTGACTCCCACACACTTCTGCTTCAAAGGAGAAGATACATTCATGCGGACGTGGTGTCCTGAGTTCCAGTTAGTTCTGAGACCGACGCTAGGGCTGCGCCACGTGACTGATCTTTCTTTACGAATATATATTACTTCACCTTTCACTCCACAGATGGCTGTGCAGACGCTCACTTTTTCCGTGCCTCAATTTTATAGCGTTAGATGAGTTATCTCTTGTGTAATTAATACAATCAAAGCTTCCACAGAACTAAAGTATTGTATGATTAAAAACAATCACTTCGCCACTGATTATGTACAAACTAATCAGTCAAAGTCTGTTGATACAACTTATGTCATGCCTCAATAACTAAACTTGCAAACTCATCCCTTACTTTCCTGATAGAAGCCACCGTTACCGAGACAAAGCCAAGGAGAGAATCAATGACCCGACATTGTAACGGAATAGTTGACCAACAATGAGTTACCTGCGCGACTGAATGGTTGCCGTTACAAGACCAGGATCACTTAATAGCTCGAATTTCCGCAGTTTATCACCCAGCTGGACGTTTACTCGAGGCGTGAGAAACATGAATAGTCCGCTGTCACTGTAGAACCTATTCACTTAATATTTATGTAGGAAACGAAAGTTTTGCTACTCTGTCCGGTACTCTGAACACCTAATTACACACCCTTTAGAGCCTATAGGCTGATATAGATTATAGAGCCTTTACCACTCCACATACTAACACATATCGGCCACCCCAATTTGACTACTTGGCTGCACTGAGACATCATCTGGGGACATAACGTCCAAAGTCAAGTTTTTTGTTTGTGAAAGTATTGAAATAATTGAATAAAGTATGTTAGTTTCATGAAACAGTGTTATTAAATAGAAAAATACTATAATACTATAAAATGTTTTATATTCTGCATCAAAACTGTTATTCCTTATATTTTGAAGTAGCTATGCAAAATTTTATTTTAGATTTAGATTCAACCCAACTAAAATTAACTTGTGTGAGTGGATTATTTGTGAATTTTTGAATTTTGTTTATTTAATGCTTCCTGAAAACGAATTAGGAATTTAAATATTTCATCACTTTTTAATTTAGAATTATGTGTATGTGTGTTCATTTCTGAAAAAAAGAGAAGAATATTCCTTAGATGAAATAAATACAACGTCTAACCTAGCCAACACCAATTTGCCTAAGAGAACCTAAGAGAATTCCAATTCGCTAGTGAATCGTCATCCAAACTTCACATTTAAACAGAAATATGTTTATTGTAACTGTGTCCAAATTACACATTTTTTAGAATCTTCATTTAAGTTAAAAACTCAGTGTTTGGGATATAAAAATGTATATCCTTATGCACGAAATTAACATCTATTCTCATGCCCTTTCAGTTGTTTGGATCTAAAATGTCTTATGCACGAAACTAATACCTTTCTAGTAATATTCTCATGCCATTTGACTATAGGTCAGAGCAGATGGCAGAGAGCCCCGCACCTACGGTATAATGTATATATATGTTTAAGGATATACCTGTAAGCCGCTTAGTTACCACTAAATGGTATTTAGGTCCGGCACATCAGGCCGGGGCTGTTAAGACCTTTAGTATAATACCGTCTTATGTCTGCTTCTGACTGTAATGTCTGCAATGTTCAAGGATAGACCTGTAATCAGCTTAGTTACCACTAAATGGTATTTAGGTCCGGCACATCAGGCCGGGGCTGTTATTACCTTTAGTATAATACCGTCTTATGTCTGCTTCTGACTGTAATGTCTGCAACATCTTTGTATATGTAGGTTTCTTCTCATGATTGATATCACCGTAGAAACACCATTTAAATGTATTTCTTTGTTAGCCTCAATTAAATTATTTACTGGGTACTCGTAAAATTAAATTAACTGCAATACGCAATAAATATTTTTAATTTATAGTACCAATCATAACTACGACTTTTTTAATTTATGAACCAATAAACAGCTATGAATGGTTTATCAGCTACTTTGTAATAATGAGATTGTTACATGTACTTAGGATAATCCATGTTATGAATTACGTTATAATCATCATTAATATTACGACAAAAGTAAATTATTGTATCCAGTAATTCCATTGTATCTCAGTGACATAAGTTGTACAATATTAAATTATTCTTTCTCAGTCATAAAACACAATTTTTATAAAAATTATATATATTTTTTTTATTTTTAGGCGCGTTTGATAACAATATTTTTCTATTGTTAATTGATTAGTAACATTTCACAAACTACTGATAAGTAGCCGTTTTATTACTGTGCCAGTTACTGTGGATCAAACTGCTTTAATTTTAATTTAATTTTTAATAATAGTTGTAATAATTTACTAATTTTATTAATGATTAATCTAAGACCTATAGACTTGGAATTTGTCATGGAGCATCATTTCTATATAAGCGACATCGAGTTTCATGGTGGTGCATGTCACTTCTTGAGATTTGGCTTAGCGTTAGCGAACATTCTTACATTGGTTTTATTTATTGGTACCTACAAAAATTCGCAAGATACATATATTTTTAAACGAACTTGCACAATCATTTAACGCTTTAATTACCATGTGACATTATAACATATATAGAGATTTAAAATGATGTATGCAACATGGGATGTTTTTTAAATTTAAATTTATTAATTATATTTCTCTACAAACACTAATTCTGAATATGTATATTTAATAAATCTCAATTCTACATTTATGTCTGACAGACACATATGGGCTAATCAATTCATTTGTAGTTCAGATTTTCTGTGCTTGCCAAATGTTTGCGAAACATAGGTTCCACTTTCAGGCACTGAAAAATTATCCTTTTTATTTATAATTCGCTGATTTTGTTTGTTAAATATGCTGCAAATTATCAAATTTAAATATTTCCCCAGCAATTTAAAATCACACACTCTTCCAAAATTATAAACATTGAGAGTCTATTATTTTGAAAATGACACTCCAATTTAAGTGGAGGGGATTTACTCATGGTAGACTCTTGAATGTTTAACAGATTAAATGACAAATTTGGGTTCAAACTTTTAAGGTTCACATGTATCAACTTTTTGTGATTCAATGTTTATTGAAATTAAATAAGGCTATTGCCATTTATACAATTTAATGTATATAAAAGTCGTTTGACAGGTATTTGGCCTTCCGATCATATGTTAGTTTGCTTATTTAAACGCATATGTGTATACGGCCAAATACAAAATAATTAAATCGGAAAAAGTAAGCGCTTTGTGGTGTAATGGTAGCACATTCACCCGGCAAGTGAAAGATCCGGGTTCGACTCCCGGCGGAGCAAGTACTTTTTGTGATTCAATGTTTATTGAAATTAAATAAGGCTATTGCCATTTATACAATTATATATATATATATATATATATATATATATATATATATATATATATATATATGTATGTATATGTATATATATATATATATATATATGTATGTATATATATATATATATATATATAGTATTTTGCAATCGAAAATTTAATACGATTAGAATTGGATTGTATTAATTGACAAATTATCGCTCAGATATATGATCAAGATCAAACAACATTCTGTGCCCATAATAATCATCCATGAAACAGTAAAGTTCGAGTTTGATACGTCTTCCACAGAGCTCTAACCGATAATACTGATATTACTCAGTTATATTTCACCTATAAGCGACTTACCCTTAATTAAATTGGCCATTAGGTCTGCCACCTCTTAGCCCCATTATAATACGGTTTAATGACTTGCTAGCCAATGAGTTATACCTTGCTGTAACACCGCAGTTTCTACCCCAACTATGTAACGTTAGTCATTAAAGTCATAATATAGAAAGTAAGTAGGAAATTGTAAACTTTTATTTTTTAAATCACACAGAAGAATTTAAATTTTATTCGTTAGTGTGTCTCGACGCTACGCTGTTAAATTTGTTAGCAATAAAATGAATAAAAGTTTAAAATTGATTCAAATTTCTAGTTCTCGTTAAACAAAAAATAGTCCGCATTTCAAAACAATCAAACTTTTGATCCTCTAAAACCACCCTTTCTTTGAATAGGTTATTCAGTCGTACATCTAGGCTTCCGATGTTACATTGCAGACAAATAAATCCTCCTTGTTGAACACAACAATATCCGCCATTGACCACAAACGAGTGGACGTATGTTACAGAACATTAATTGAATATCAAAAGCTCTAAAACTTCTCACAAAATGGCCAAACTCCTGTCATATACAGTACTTTTAATTGTGAATGACAGCAGCGATGAGGTACTGCCAAAGTTGAACAATAATGCGTTAATAACCACCGATCATGGGAGTGTGCCAACTCGAGACAGTGTTGCCAACTGTTCCCTGGCTTAGTTACATTGTGTCGCGCCATTGATATATTCGCGCTCCTGCAGTTAAACCTCTTAACTTGAGCCTCTATCGTCCTTCGGCTCTCAACTTGTAATGAGTGGGTTTAACGGGGCAGAATATTTGTCTTATAAGCTTTGTTGAGAAGAAGAATTCTCTTCGACAAGAATTTTACTAAAATGTTATTTTAACTTAAATTGTGTAACGCATGGGCGTATAAAAGAGACGAAATTTTGAAAGTTTTAAATATGGAGCTTTTATTGGTTACTTATTAATATATTTACATTCAAACATATAAATCAATATTTAAAACTTTCATTTTTTGAGGCCTTTCGATAGCAAGGTGATGTATCTGATGAAAATAGCCTTGCTATCGAAAGGACTCGAAAAAATAAGTGTTTTAAATATTAGTTTATGTGTTTCAATTTAAATAAATTAAATTTTTACTCTGTAGTTTATTCACCCTGTTTATTCTATACTCTTATAGTTATTCTGAATTTTTCTCGTTTTTATCATGGTTACCAATAAGAACAATATAAAATTAGTTTCTAATTTCCATGTCCCTTTCAATTACATACACTTTATTGGCCTCGTCTCTCTTATATAGAAATAAAACATCCTGTAAGAATTCAAATCTATAGATCTGTTCGTTCTCGAGATACCGAAAACATGAAATTTTCCAGCACTTCAAGTGATAAGCTTCACTAACGCTCTGCCCATAAAATAATGTCAGCCAGTCGGATATGATTTTCAAATTACTTGCTTAAGGTGTTTTAACCAATTTTTTAACATAACTTTATCACGCTCTACCCAAGATACAATTGTGCATAAATGCGATGGCTGCCATCTTCGAAACTATAGAAGATTTCCTCTTTGAAAACAACTCCGTGTGAATCTATTTGACATTTTTCATCTATTATTTAAAACAAATAACGAAATTTCATTGATTTGAAAAACATTTGAAAAATTCTAGCTTATCACTTTTTTATGTGAAAAATAGCTTATCCCGAAATGTATTTAGTTTTTTGTAAAGTATATACTTTTTGAATATTTAAACAATCGAGTACCGGAAGTTTAAGATTCCTTCTGAATTGCTTATACAAATATTGAAAACATTAAAAGTGTTTTTATCCGTATTAGTTACATCTTTAAAATGAAACATCTCCCATACCACTAATGGGTAAGTGCGTACCAGTAATGATCAACTGTAAGTGCGTAAAACTGCCTGAGGTTATTAACATTGTTCTTATGGAGGAAAACTCAAGGTCATTTTACTGCAGTCGGTTCTTGAAGAAAAAAGGCGCGGTGGCGCGTGTACTGTGTCATATTAGTTAAAACCAAATTATTTTGAAGCTTTATTAGGTAGTTTTATTAATACCATATTTACTTTATTATGCGGTACCCAAATTATTTATTATTAAATCTGTGTCACAAGATAAAAATTAAAGTACGAGTTCTTAAATCAAAGTGATGTGTACATAAAAGATAAATGTCTATATGGGCACGTTTTATCAAAAAGAGTGCAATAAATATTCGTTCAATAAAAAGTCAAATGTTGTACTTTACATTTTTTAAATAAAAATAATACTCTAGGCCCAATACGTTTTGGATGTTGAACAGATGCGTTTATTTAAGTTTCTCATGAATGGACTCGAGGCGTTGAGTTGCCTACAGTAAGGGACAGTTCTGTATGTTTGCGTATTCTCCGCGTTTTGGCATCTCTAGAATGCATGGAATTTTTAATGCTTGTTTCGTCATCATTTCCTTTAACATTTACAAAGTTTCTCACTATGAGCAGCTTCGTTTTGAAAAATGGATTTCTTAGTGTACTTTCCTTATATGGCACGAAAATGATATGGTTTTCTTTACCGAATCCTTATATTTAGTTATGATTTCTGACAAGATACTTGCAGATGTTGAACATCTTATCTGTTTAAAATATTTAAAATGCAATTAAAATTAGTTTACTACCGTTTATGTTATTGGCTAAGCTTTAGCGAAGCCTCCCACTCGTGGGACTGGAAACATTTCATTTTTGTCTATATCTCTGTCGGCCCACACGAAGCTTGAGATTTCAACAAATGGTTTTTATCCATCGAGTAAAAAGAAAATAGAAAGTTAATGTTAAAATTTTGGTGACAAGATTTGATTTCAGCTCACTTTTGCCTTCTAGTATGTTCCATAGCTCATCGGAACTTATGTGGCAAGATACCCCGAGAAATATTTTATCTACTGACTAAATTTTTGCGTAAAATATTTCTCCATAGCCTAGATGAATGAGTTCTATATGACGCATGTGCAACCTTGGATTTTGGCTGAGCGTCATTGAAGGGTATAAGTCGGTAGGCAGACACAGTTTCTCTTTCGCTTTCCGGAGAAGATTTAAACATTTCTTTATTATTGTTCTTCTCTCTAACTGACGGCTGGTCATCTCCAGAATAAAATGAACTATATATATTAAAGTTTGCATGTAACCTCAGCAAAGCCTGTTACGCAACAATTGGTGTGACATACCATTAAATTGTAAATAAAAGTGTATTTATTCTTAAATTTACTAATTCTGTATGTGGAGGAAATAGTTATATTCATTACTGGAGCAAAGCACTTGTAGACCCAGTAACGTTTTCATTAAGTAGCTTTAAAAGTTCTGTTTCATAGAGGATGAATTTGCTCCATCGTTAAATTAACCAATCACTGAACGGTATAAAAGGGAAATTTTAACGAGAAGTATTAATAAAGTGATATACACATTATAAATCAAAATGTGTACCATGGTCTGAACAATGTACAGTGTGTTCTTGATCCAAATCAATTTTACTTCCGTTGAGCAAATACGTCACAAATAAAGAAAATGATTTTTCTCTCCAAAGTTGTAATTAAAAGACAACATGTGCTACTGGTATATAGGTCGATGTCTTAAATACATAAGTATAGGTAGATTTGGCCATAGAATTCAGCAGCATGGTCCAATTCCAGTTTTTTCTGCTTTGTGATGAACAGTGAAGGGGTCCAATCATGAGGCTGAGAAAAAGGTTGTTTTTTGTTTAGGCAATATGTGAACGAAACAGTAATTTCAAATTTAACTGCAACAAATTATAGTAAACATTTAGACTTCCAGTGACTAAGATTTTGATTGTTGGTTTATTAAGAGCTATAGAAACCGATGACGGTCTTCTTCTATTGTTAATGGAAATAAACAAAGATTCAGCTCTTCAAAGTTTGACGACTATTTGCATTTAGGTTGGGAAAGTCCTAAACATCACTGTCTGAAGAGAATATTTACTACTTCACTGTGATGGTTCCGGTGTCCTATCTCCTCAGGCATTTTCACATAACATTACCATGTATATGACTCTCAACTTTTAAACAAAGGCCCTAAAACGTAAGAATCTTGGAGGGGTTTTGTTTTTTACGGCACAAATTACGTTTTATACACGTTTAAACCAACAAATACTAAAATAATCTCAATTTGAAGTTTAATTAAGTGAAAAGTAAAAGCAGTGATACTCTACAAATACTAGAATAAAATATTGTCCTTACAATAACAGTCTATTATTAAATTTTAAAATAGTTTTTGAGATAGACTCCTGCATTAAAAATGAGGAAGAAAATAATTTAAAGTGTGCTATGATTATTAAGGAAGCAGGATTTTTACCAGAAATTTGCCATCGTTCACTAATACAAGAAAAAACAGTAACACTACGTTTCGAGATCTGCAATCTGATGTCCTCCTCAGGTGAGTAACTATAATATCTGGTCTTCAGTGGTTGGTCGTTTAATGCAGATCTATTGAGGCCTGTATCTTTCAGTTGGGTTTCAAAAGTAGTGTTGTTTTTGTTATGTGCTGGGAGTTAACACGCAAAAATATTAATTGTGATTCCTGAGTTATGCAAGGCACAACGCTCTGGTACGATTTGTTTATCTTAACCTAGACTGAAGTTATGCATTAAGGTAATTATCCACCTGAATAAGAGATCGGATTGCATATCTCGAAACGTAGATTTGCCAAAATTTTTTGTGTCGCTGGACGATAAACAAAATATCCGGAAAATAGTTCATCTTCACCACCAAAACCAAAATGTAATATCATTGTTGGTGTATGGGGTGAAAAAAAAAAATGTACCAGGAACCATTTATAAAACTGTGTAGACTGGCTCAGTGGTGAACCTCAAGTGCGTTGTTATAACTCAGTGTAAAGAGCTATACACTTCTCTATATTGTGATTCCACTCTTTACACAAATTTGTGGATATATTATAATATGATGGGTAGTAGTGATAATTAATAACTGGACGAGTGTTTGTACTGTAAAGCACACTCTTTCAACCACTCAGTGTCAACAACACTACAACACTAAATATCCCCACCTCTCGGCGCTGTTTTATCTCTCCTGGATATTACTACATTATTCCAATCATAACTGCTGCTTCAATATATATTAGTAGGGAAAAATACATATACACATAGCGAACTACTTAATTGCTATTTTGGAAAGTTGTAATGACTCATTTCATACACCCATCTCACATTCATTTCAATATTTAATTTAATTTAGAAATGTATTAGTAATAATAATTAAATAATTAAGGAATAATTAACTATAAATTGTTTCAAATTTTAATACAAACAATAATAAATACAAAATTAAATATATCAAAATTAATCAAAATTCACCTTATTACATATAAAACTCAAAAGTTATAAAGTAAACTAAAGTCAGTGATACAGTGTGCAGGGATGATTGTTGAGTGAAGAGAGCAGAGGTTTAAAAGTTTAGAGGAGAGAGGAATATAGAAGAAGTGAAGCAAGATTATTATTTCAAATAAAGAAACTTGTTACATTTTATTCAGCAGTATTTGGTTCAAACGAAAGGTTAATTTATTAAATTCATATTATCACTGAAGTACAGAGAAGCAGAAGACAGACATTGGGTGAGAAAATTCCTTTTAAATTTAACAGTTCCATTGGAAGAACATAAAACCCAGGAACATTCGATTTGGCTAACAATTCAAAATTAATATAATTAAAATTTAACAAAATTATTTTTCAAATTATTCAATATCTTTTATTAAAAACAATACCTAATATTTCTATTTCACTAAGCCAGCACGACCACCCTGCCCTAATAGTTAAGAACTACATTTTTTTAAAAAATTTACCATTATTGTATCCACCATCTTGTTCCAAAGTTCAAACGTGTATGTCAATTAATTTATCGTCATTAAAGTTCACATTTGAATCATACTGAGTTATTAATTATTTCTAGCTATGGTAATCATCAGAATACAAATTAAGTTTAACCATTTATTTAAAGTATATAGTAGTATATTACAAAGTATAAAGTAGAACGCTGTAGTGTGTAGTATGCGTACAATTATACGTGACTCATATTGAATCATATATTTCAATGTAGAAATAAATCTAAAGTATTATTTGGTTAAAATTACCATGGTGGATGCAAAAATTTGATTTTTATTTCATTGTTAAAATACAAAATAATCAACACCTGTTCTGCCAAAACATGCCAGTAATTTTAAAACATATTTACTAATTCATCATGTAATGGGTTATATTGCAGCACGTTGGGAATTCTGAGTTGCATTCTATATTTTGTTACATAAAATATTATTTGCAGAATGTTTCAAATCCTAAAATCTACTTTGTTGTATTTCTACTAAACAAATTGCTTTGATGACATTTTAACAATATAAGCACTGTACATAGCTTGTGAGTTGATCATTCATTGATTTATGAATGGATTTTGATGTTTTAACACAGTCATCAATAGATGGTTTTATTACTAACAGAATTATCTTATACTGATAATAGATTACGTACAACATTTTGTAATCTTTACATTCCAAGGACGGTAATAATCATCTGATCAAATACTAGTGCAGTAAATAGACAGTGTGCGACCATTATATGCCTAACGAGACAAGACAGATTTAATATGCAATCATAAAAACTAAATAAACAGGTATGGTTGCCCGTATTGTTTTAATGTTTTCCCTCGCCATGCAATCGTGCAGTTATAACTGAGGGAGGAAGGGACGGGGTATTTTTATGTTTTGCTATGTGGACGTTGGCAGCGCTGCACATCTGCTATCCGTGTCCGGTTATGGTTCTCTCGTTATCGGCTGACAATAGCGAGCTTCCTGTTCAATCGCATCCGGCAGTCCCTGATATACCTGTTTTTGTAACTCGGATTGAAGTTTAAATGTCATTTTTAGTTATATTTACATTTTACAAACACCACATCATAAATTTAAAAAAAGTAACATTAAGTAAAAAAAAAAAACTAATCATAATAGTACACTTTATTTACGCTTCCAGTTTTCGATCACGTAGTGTTTCATGTAAATTTCTAATTAATCTTCAACTAAATAAATTATAAATAATTTAAACACTGTATTTTCCAAAATAGTAAGAGAAATCATAGATATAATTAGGAAAGATTAAAAAATACTTCAAAACAAAATTATTAAAAAGCTTGTACTTTGTGACAAATAATCCATATTGATCTACCACGGATACAGGTGGGTTTGTATTATTAGCAGTTTTGTGTAACATCTCTTGACTGAAGATGACATTCAGGCCTAAATATTTCAAGACTGGTATGTATAACAAAATCAGCCTGTTGTAATTTTCCTCATTGCAACAATTAAGCCAAATTTTCACGTAACATTACCGAACATGACCCCAAAATGATCCTCGAGCAAAAAGTTTTTTCTGAAATACTTCCTAAACATTTGGAATTTGACAGTAATTCGTGTCTCGAATCATTTTCGAGATATTGATTACATGTAAAAGCCTATACAAAATATTTGATCACTGAGACTGACAATTGAAATTCTGAAAAAAATTCGGAATCAAAATGTATCTTATAAATATCAAACCATATGCAGTGGCTAGTTTGGTATGTCATGTCATTCCAATATCGCGGTCATTTAAAGTTTAAGAAATTCACAACTCTGTTATTTATATACCTAGAGAAAAATATAAAGTAGTGTGGAATGCGTATACCGTAACAGTTCATAAATCTTTTGCATGTAAGTTTTCAAGATATCCATTACACGTAAGTCCAACAAGAAATAAATAAATATTCCGGTTTTTACAAAATGTACTAACTTCTTCCGCTTAACCTGGAATGACTATTTTATCATATCAAATTTATCAAGCATATTATAAAATTTAACCGCAAAACGTATGTGATAGTTATGACAGCAGCCGCATGTTATGTTCAGTAAAATATTATTAATTATAAGATAAGAAGTGTAATAAGTAATCCATACGTAATTCTTATCATAGCAATCAAGCAAATGATATGTTACTAGTTTCAAGTTGCGCGATAACTTCAAAACAATTACGTTTCTTTCTTTGTGAAAATCTTACACAATATCAACAACTTTCTTTCAAGCAAAAGAAAAACAGTCTGAAAAACATTAAAAAAATAAATTATAAGCAAAACTTTGTTTACAAGTTATTTGCCGTTTATATGAAATTATATGTAACTCATATTAAGATTATTTAGAAGAAATGTAAAATACGTTTACAGATCGTAGTCTCCCAGCGTAGCGAAGCAGTACGGGGTGATACAACGTCTCATATTTAATTTCGAACATTCTACTCGGTTATATTTCTTGTTGAAGACCCACAATAAAGGTTGGCCATTCGGTGTTTATAGCTAACTGAAAGTTTACTACAGAAGTGTGGAACCAGCGTCAGTTAACAAAACAAATGAAAACGTTTTCCCAGCTGAGGTGTGGAATTCGCCTGTTTAACACAGTCGTGGTGTTAACAGCGGTCCCAATTCAATCTAAATGCTAAATATCCTGGCACTGGTACGTGGCATTGTGCAGATGTCTTCTGTTTCCCTTCCAGCGATAGATTCTCACAGCTTCTGAACTTTCCCGAGTTTATTTCCCTTATGTCCTGAACTCTAGATGGCAGGTAATCGAGTTTAATAATTTAAGAAAAATTAAGAAATGACTTCCATCCCATATATGTAAAGGAAAAAAAAATTAATGTGTGTTCATCATTAATTAAGTGTACACTTAAATTTGTAAACAAATTTTAAGTTACAGATCGCAGGTTATCCGTAAAAACTTACAACCTAGTGAAAGTAGACAACTTTAAAGTGTAAGTCTTTAAGACGATAATTTTCCAGAGTTTTAAAATATGTAACGACTTGTTATACTAAAGGAAACAGGATTTTATTTCCCACGACATTTGCAAGAGCTCTGGTATGATTTGTGTATTTTAACCTAGTTTGTAATTATGTGTTAGGTTAGTTATTTACCCGAAGAAGAGATATCAGATTGCAGATTTCGAAACGTAGTGTTACTGATTTTTTGTTTCACTGAAAGATGGCAAATGTCCAAAAACATACTGTTTCCTTCACAATCCTTCCATCGTCAAAAATAAACTTCAAACAAAGAATTGTTATATTGATTAAAAAATCAAGTTTATACCAACTTTTGTCTTACCAGAGAAACCTTTTTACCTAAATTGGAACTACATAAATTACAATTTTATCACAATACCAATTCCACTCTGACACATTTGAGCCCAAATAGCAGCGCAATCACAGTGATGCCAACCTAACACAAGTGTAATGCAAATTAGGAAATTGTGTTTCCTTTGTCGAAGTGAGCATGAGCCCTGTTTAACATTTAAATTGGACCCAGAGCAATTACCACATATAAACAGTGTTGGCTGTTATAGCGCACATAAACACGCCTCTCACAGAAGGTGGCGCATTGGCGACCATTGCTCTTAGTATTGTCTTTCATTGCATTATTCTCACATGAGATAAACCATTCTTACAGGCGTGGTACGTTGAAGTTCGGGTGCTTTATCTCAGTTAGTTCTGAGAACTGTCAATAGGGCTGCGCCACCTGACTTACCGTTCAGATATTAACTACCTCTTTCTCTCCACAGATGGCAGTCCGAGCGCTCGCTTTTTCCCTGCCTCAATTTTATAGCATTGGATGAGTTATCTCTTATGTAACTAATACAATCAAAGGTCTTATGGTATTGATTAGGAGACATGTTGAAAAAAGTAAATGTTTATGAGAGCATAAATAACTGGCACCAATGTTACACCAATAGTTTACAATTATTTTAAAATATACTTCACTAGACAACGATCGATCTCACTGTCTGTATCGTAAATGGCAGTCTGCCTGTTGACAGTCTCAATGTCAGTATTGAGAATGACAGCCTAGTTTGACTTAATGATATTTGTAAGTCTTGTCTTGTATTGGTCCGTTACATGACAGTGCTCTCTCGAGAAATATGAATGTGAGTTTAGCTCTATTTTACCTTCCACTTTGAGGAGCATCTGAAATCTGACACTGTCGCAGACTTGACTCGTGGTATCTGGAGTCAAGTTTGTCTGAAGAGATCCAAAAAAGTTGACGATGAAGAAGGTCAAAAACTCTTTGCATCGTTTGGACATCTGAGACACATTACAAAATATAGTTCAATACAGGTTAAGAGGCATTCTCATTATTTGGTCCATTAATTAGATGTAAAAGTCTCTAGGAATAGTTTTCATTATCCCAGCACTGACTGATTGAATTTTCAACTCACTTTAAAAGTAAGGACTTAGTATTACAGTAGCCGCTCTTTTAACCGCCCTTACATTAACCATCAACTGTCGCATTTCCTGGAAATGAATCTCATATATCCGTACTAAATGCTGTAAGTCAGTCCGATGTTTCTACTTAGTTCTTTGTGTCTGTTCTGCAGAGTATAATTATGGGTTTTCCTTATCTAAACAAGCTACTCGCAGCTAGTCGTGTAGAACGTCTATGGTATTTTATAACGTTTCTAGAATATGATTTATTTTATAATACGATAATTTAATGAGAATCTACGTATTATATGCTTATTTTACCAATCGAAAATTATGTTTTGTTTTACAAAAACTAACACTGGTATCAGTGAAATTTTCGGCTGGAGTTATACTAGTAAGTCTTAAGAGTTGGAATACACATTCATAACAATACTTCACTTAGGTATCATGCCAAAGGAAAAGTAAATTTTGAGCATTTAATTTATTTATTTGAAGCATTTTGTTTAATTTATATTGTTTTCTTATTGAAATAATATAAAATTCAAAACCTTCACAATTCTTACGTCACAGATTTACTATAAAAATTTATAAAACTTTCTCTTTATTAAAACAACAAAATAATAAATTACAAATCAAGTTATTATCAATCAATTTATAGTAATGAAACTTTGTAGTAACACTAAAATAACACTTTTAAATTATATGAAAACTAATAAGTGTATATTATTGGCATTTTATTAGTATATGAACAGTTTTTAACACTAATTAACAATAAATTTTTGCATTGTTATTACTTTAGTTTTTGTTTTTCCTATATATAAGAAGAATAATGAATACACTTCAAATAAAAACTAAATCATACACATTTTTAGTTTTTAACTATAGAAATAATATTGTTTGACTATAGTATGTTGGACTACCATATTGGAACTTCGTGCAAAACAATAAAAATTACAAAGTGTAGATTCAAAAACAAGAAAGGCCGAACTATAATTTAATACTTTGTAGATAATACTTTTGTGTTTAACACACAAAGGGCGTAGATTATGATTTTAGTAGATTTAGCTATTTAAACTCCATAATCCTTGTATAAGAAATTACTTTTACTTCTACGCCTTACTTTCAGCGAGTAACAACCAGTGAACAAGAGTTAGAAAGAGAGCGCAGCTGTGAGACAACAAATTACACCATCTGCAGACAAGTTGGAACAAGTCCTGGTGCTGTTTCAGATAAAACTGATAACTGAGGCGTTACCAACTTTAGCGAATGTCAGTTACATTACAGTCGTGGAATTAAACAACGAATTCAAACCCGTGTTTTTACAATCGACAGGAATTATTAATGACAGCAGTGCTGAGTAACGAAACTGTCAGAACGAGAAATGGATCATGACGTGTGGTAGTTAGCACACACTCTGCTGATACGTGATTTCTGTTAATTGTTACTTTGGTTGATGTGTCGAAGTGATCAACTGACCATTTGCGTTTCTGCAAGTTCGCTAAATTGTGTCATCATTATATTTCATCGAATAAAACCTGTTGACGCTTTAACGGACATTGAAGTGCAACTCAAATTGGTATTAGAATAAATGAGTATCTTTTTTCTCTGTTAACGGTATTACTAAAAATACTAACTGTATTTCCAAACAAAAAATATATATATTACTATTTTAAACAATGGGTTCCCTTAGGACAATGTTAACAAACATGAACTGCTTTATATAATGTTAAACGCGTAGCCGACTGTAGTGAAATATCTTCCGAGATTTTTCCTGTAGGAACAGTGTTAAACACACGCACTTTTATGCAGTTACGTTTGATCGTAGAATTATGGGAAATCTTTCATTAGAAATATATAATTAATACGCATCCAACATTTTTTGTATACTTTATACTTTTTTTAATAATAAAATGATGAGGTAAAAGATTGATAAGGTTTATTTTCTGGATAACCTAAAAAAATAGAAAAACTAAAAAGTGTCTGGACGCGTGATAGTAGTATCTTCAAAATCTCTCTCAATTCTACAAATAAAATAAGGATGTAAAAGGGGATGAACAAAAATTGTTCTTGTCGGACTACAATTAAGGTGGCCGCCAGTACGTTAGCTTTAGTAAAAGTTTTTTAAATGAATTGGCTTTGGACAAACTCATAAAATATGTTTTTTTATACATTATCCATTAGCTTAGATTGTCCATGTTTTGTGAACCGAGTGAAATCTCTGGCAAAACTCTTAAATCGTTATCATATCATTTGTTTATTATTATATAGTCCAATAATGTTATGCTTGTCAATAATTGATTATCAGTACAAACGTTTTTTAATAAGCCTTAAGAAAGATTAATTATAGTTTCGGATAATATCTAAGTGGTCATTATAGAAACAATACGGCCTACTCTGCTGCGACATTTGCGGCTAAACTTCGATCGCTTGAGAAAGTAGCTTCGCTAACGCTCACCTAATATTATTTTATCGTCATCTCACAATTAATTTCCTGGATGATTCTGTGGAAACTCTATAAAATAATCAACATTCACCAAGTAATTTAAGGCTTCAGTTTGTTGGGATGGTCGAATTTAACTCGCGTTATCTAAGACAAAATGAGGAGGCCATTTGCATCCCCAGGCCACCTGGCGGGAATATGCCGCATTATACAATAAAGGGTTATTGCCTGAAGCCGAGAGGCTTGATTAAATAAAATTACAGCCTTATCTGAATATGCATCGACTCACTTTCCCGCAGACTCAGAGTTTTCATTAACCATCCTAGGTCTCCTCGAGTTATGCCTCCTCTTCACATTGGCTTGAAAACATAACGTACCAATCTGGCCAATCAACTATTTAATTACTTGTTTTTATTATACGTATTAGTCCAGATACTTATAAGAACATATTTCTACTAAGTTAAACGTTGGCATAATTTTGAGACAGTTGTTGGTTCCAACAGCATAAAGCCATGTTATAGCTATATGTATGTTGTGAACAACAAACAAGTCAAAACAGCTGATGCACCTTAACTTTCAATATGTTTGTTACTCCAGGCTTATGCGCACCACTAGTGCTTGCGTATTGTGTTACAAGAATACTGCTTATTTTTTATTTTATTTTTTTAACATGCGCCAATTTGTAACTGTTTAAGCAAATCACACCATTGTTTTGTTTCATAATCACGCAATTATTGTAGAGTATAGTACTGCTTAAATACGTATTTACGTCCACCTGGACATAGAGTTGTATTACTCAATTAGGGAGCTGTAGTACTGGTCCGGAGAGGCTCCTGGTTATGATCCTGATCCCTCCTTAACATATACTTTACATCCACCTGGACATAGAGTTATACTACTCAATTAGTGAGCTGGAGTACTGGTCTAGAGAGGATCCTGGTTATGATCCTGATCCCTCCTTAACATAACCCTTAACTCCTCCTGGACAGAGGGTTATACTACTCAATTAGTGAGCTGGAGTACTGGTCCAGAGAGGATCCTGGTTATGGTCCTGATCCCTCCTTAACATAATCCTTAACTCCTCCTGGACATAGAGTTATACTACTCAATTAGTGAGCTGGAGTTCTGGTCCAGAGAGGATCCTGGTTATGGTCCTGATCCCTCCATAACATAATCCTTAACTCCTCCTGGACCTTGAGTTATACTACTCAATTAGTGAGCTGTAGTACTGGTCCAGAGAGCATCCTGGTTATGATCCTGATTCCTCCTTAACATAATCCTTAACTCCTCCTGGACTTGGAGTTATACTACTCAATTAGTGAGCTGGATTACTGGTCCAGAGAGGATCCTGACTCCTCTCTGCTCACACACCCTGTAATCGATCCTAGGAGAGTATTGGATTGACTTATACTTCTTGGTAACAGTCCAGTTGTAAGAGTTATGGCACAGACGGAAAGACAACCACACGATTTTAGGAAGGTTCTGAAACGTCCGTAATCATTAATCTCGAATATAAATTTCACTTAATAACACATCTGGTTGGTTTTTATTGTATATAACTCTACGAAATGGTCAGAAAGAAGGTTGTTGTTACTTTAATTTAAAAAAAAAACATTCCTTCTCTGAATCTCGACAGTAACAATTTAAACGGTTATAATAATTCATATTGATACAATTCCAATATATAATATTACTATAATCCTTTTCTGCGGATAATTTTTATGAAAACTTAATTTTTTAAGTAAGGCGTTTGAGTGATGTTGATGACAGCGACGTGAAGAGCAACTCGACCATAAGCGCATTAGAGGGAAGGTGGAAGTTTGGCCCAACCAAGCTCTTCCCAACTCTAAGCTAACAGCGAAGTTGGCACAAGATGTAGTCTTATAGTTGGTTGACACGTGAGAATCGTATCTTCTTCTAATCATATACTCCTCGTTCGAACTCCTTACTTACAGTGTTAGCTACTGTGAGTTCATCAATAATTCTTCCTAAAACGTTACTGAGTTAAACGATGAAGTACACATAATCATGAAAAATACGAAATTATTGTAGTGTGCACTAATGAGAAACTGTTACTAAAAATCGTTTACTCCTCCACGTCTTCGTAATAAATAATTGATTCCACAAGAGAGTAAATAGTTGGGTTCAAGCCGAAAGAGCAATTGGCCACTGAAATCTCTGTCATACTTTTGTATAGCAAGAAATTAGGCTTGACGTTTTATTTAATAGTTACTGCTTCGCTAGGTGTTAAATTATATTATTTAGTATTTTTCCCTGTAAGCCACTAACAGAATTCTGTTCAGAATCCTACATAGAAAATGGCTAATCATTAATTTCATGACTTATGAAACAATATAGGTCGTTTTACAAAAAAATATTAAAATATCGGGTTGTTCAGTTGCAAAATAATGTTGTACTAAATTTACCATGTAAATCTGCTTGACTTTAGAAAATATTGATTTCTCAATTTGCTTTCTAAGTATAGTAAAGCTTTACTCTCTTTTGTAAAACCTGACTCCTACACACTTCAGCTTCAAAGGAGAAGATTCATTCATACGGACGTGATGTCCTGAGGATTTTCCGCAGGATTGATCCAGTTAGTTCTGAAACCGACGCTAGGGCTGCGCCACGAGACTGATCGGTACATTACAAATATATTCTACTTCACCTTTCACTCCACAGATGGCAGTGCGGTCGTTCACTTTTTCTGTGCCTCAAATTATAGCGTTAGATGAGTTATCTCTTGTGTAATTAATACAATCAAAGCTTCCACAGAACTAAAGTATTGTATGATTAAATACAATCACTTCGCCACTGATTGAGTACAAACTAATCAGTCAAAGTCTGTTGGTACAAATTATATCGTGCCTCAATAACTAAACTTGCAAACTCGTCCCTTACTGATAGAAGTCACCGTTACCGAGACAAAGCCAATGAGAGAATCAGTGACCCGACATTGTAACGGAATAGTTGACCAACAATGTGTAAACTGCGCGACTGAATGGTTGCCGTTACAAGCCCAGGATCACTTAATAGCTCGAATTTCCGCAGTTTATCACCCAGCTAGACGTTTAAACGAGGCGTGAGAAGTATGAATAGTCCGCTGTCACTGTAGAACCTATTCACGTAATGTTCATGCTGAAAATGAAAGTTTTGCTACTACGTCCACGGAATCGGAAGACGGGACACCTTATTATAGATCCTTTAGAGCCTTTAGACATATAGATAGTACAGACATTTTACTACTGCACATGTCGGCGACCCCAACTCGACTATTTTGCGCACTGAGACATCATCTGGGGACATTATGTCCAAAATCAAGTTTCTTTCTTTGTTAATGTATTGAAAAAATTATATAAAGTATGTTATCTCCGTACACAATTGTTTTTGAATAGAAAAAATATAAGATAAAACTTGTCTATCCTGCATCTAAATTGTTATCCATAACAACTAGAATTAAACCCCCTACCATTTTTTATTTTACATTAATAATTGGTTATAATTCCAATCGAATATACGTATGTAAGTGAATTAGTGTTTCAATAAAATTTATTAATTTTGTTTATTTAATGCTTCCCAAAAACTAATTAAGAAGTAAATATTTCGCCTGATTTTAATTTAGGGGTAAGTGTTCATTTCTGAAAAAGTTAAGAACACTCATTATCTGAAACAAATAAAAAATATATCATAATCAAAACCATACACACTGTCTCAAACTCATCTTCAATCGCGAAAATTCCAATTTTCTAGTGAATCGTCATCCAAACTTCATTTTGACGCAGAAATATGTTTAATGTAACTGTGTCCAAATCACACATTTTTTAGAATCTTCAATTAAGTTAAAAACTCAGTGTTTGGGTATAAAATGTATATCCTTATGCACGAAACTAATACCTTTCTAGTAATATTTCTCATGCGATTTCACTATAGGTCAGAACTGATGCTAGAGGGCCCCGCACCTACGGTATAATGTCTGCAATGTTCAAGGATAGACCTGTAAGCCGCTTAGTTACCACTAAATGGTATTTAGGTCCGGCACATCAGGCCGGGGCTGTTAAGACCTTTAGTATAATACCGTCTTATGTCTGCTTCTGACTGTAATGTCTGCAATGTTCAAGGATAGACCTGTAAGCCGCTTAGTTACCACTAAATGGTATTTAGGTCCGGCACATCAGGCCGGGGCTGTTAAGACCTTTAGTATAATACCGTCTTATGTCTGCTTCTGACTGTAATGTCTGCAATGTTCAAGGATAGACCTGTAAGCCGCTTAGTTACCACTAAATGGTATTTAGGTCCGGCACATCAGGCCGTGGCTGTTAAGACATTTAGTATATAATACTGTCTTATGTCTGCTTCTGACTGTAATATCTACAATGTTGAAGGATAGACCTGTAAGCCGCTTAGTTACCACTAAAGGGTATTTAGGTCCGGCACATCAGGCCGGGGCTGTTAACACCTTTAGTATAATACCGTCTTATGTCTGCTTCTGACTGTAATATCTACAATGTTCAAGGGTAGACCTGTAAGCCGCTTAGTTACCACTAAATGGTATTTAGGTCCGGCACATCAGGCCGGGGCTGTTAAGAACTTTAGTATAAAACCGTCTTATGTCTGCTTCTGACTGTAATATCTACAATGTTGAAGGATAGACCTGTAAGCCGCTTAGTTACCACTAAATGGTATTTAGGTCCGGCACATCAGGCCGGGGCTGTTAACACCTTTAGTATAATACCGCCTTATGTCTGCTTCTGAGTGTAATGTCTGCTACATCTGTGTATATGTAGGTTTCTTCTCATGATTGATATCACCATAGAAACACCATTTAAATGTATTTGTTGTTAGCCCCAATTAAATTATTTACAGAGTAATATTAAATTAACTACAATACGCACTAAATATTTTTATTTATAGTACCAGTCATAACTGCAACTTTTTTATTTTATGTATCAATAGACAGCTATGAATTGGTGGCTTATCAGCCACTTTATAATAATGAGATTGTTACATATACTTAGGATAATCCACGTTATGAATTACCTTATAATCATCATTAATTTTACAACAAAACTTAATTATTGTGTCCAGTATTGTATGCAGTAGTTCCATTGTATCTCCTAGAAAGATGTCGTATAATATTAAGTTATTCTACCTCAGTCATAAAATACAACTTTTATAAAAATTATATATTTTTTACTTTTTGGTGCGTTTGATAAAAATATTTTTCTATTGTTAATTTATTAGTAACATTTCACAATCTACTGATAAGTAGCCGTTTTATTACTGTGCCGGTTACTGTGGGGCAAACTGCTTTAATTTTAATTAATCTTTTTAACAATGTTTGTAATAATTTACTAATTTTAGTAATGATTAATCTAAGACATAGAGACTTTAAATTTGTCATGGAGCACCATTTCTATATAAGCCACATCGATTTTCATGGTGGTGCATGTCACTTCTTGAGATTTGGCTTAGCGTTAGTGAACATTCTTACATTGTTCTTATTGGTAACCATGGTACCCACAAAAATCCCAAAATACATAAATTTTTAAACGAACTTGCACAATCATTTAACGCTTTAATTACCATGTGGCATTATAACATATATATAGATTTGAAATTTTGTATTCAACATGTGATGTCGTGTAGCGTAATCCCACAATGTTAAAAAATATTAAATTGTAAATTTTAATTTATAAATTATATTTCTCTACAAACACTTAATTTGAATGAATATAATAAATCTTACTTTTACATTTATTTCTGACAGACACATATTTAAGCAAATCTATTCATTTTTTGATCAGATTTTTTGTGCTTGCTAAACATTTCCGGAACATTGGTTCCTCTTTCAGACACTGAAAAAATATCCTTTTTTATTATCGGCTGATTTTGTTTGTTAAATATGCTAAAAATTATCAAATTTAAATATTTCCCCAGCAATTTTAAATCACAAAATCTTCTAAAATGATATAAACATTGAGAGTCCGTTATTTTGGAAATGACACGCCAATTTAAGTGGAGGGGATTTACTCATGGTAGACTCTTGAATGTTTAACAGATTAAATGACAGATTTGTCGGTTTAAACTCTTAAGGTCTTAGATATATATATATATATATATATATATATATATAATATATATATTATTTTGCAATAGAACATTTTATACGAGTAGAATTGGATTGTATTAATAGACAAATTATCGCTCAGATATATGATCAAGATCAAACAACATTCAGTGCCCATAATAATCAGCCATGAAACAGTAAAGTTTGAGTTTAATACGTCTTCCACAGAGCGCTAACCGATAGTACTGCTATTACTCAGTTATATTTCACCTATAAGCGGCTTACCCTTAATTAAATTGGCCATTAGGTCTGCCACCTCTTAGCCAAATTATAATACGGTTTAATTACTTGCTAGCCAATGAGTTATACCTTGCTGTAACTCCGTAGTTTCTACCCCAACTATGTAACGTTAGTCATTAAAGTCATAATATAGAAAGTAAGTAGGAAATTGTAAACTTTTATTTTTTAAATCACACAGAAAAATTTAAATTTTATTTTTTAGTGTCTCTCGACGCTACAGTGTTACATTTGTTAGCAATAAAATGAATAAAGGTTTAAAATTGATTCAAATTTCTAGTTCTCGTTAAAAAAAAATAGTCCGCATTTCAAAACAATCAAACTTTTGATCCTCTAAACCACCCTTTCTTTGAATAGGTTATTCAGTCGTCTAGGCTTCCGATGTTACATTGCAGACAAATAAATCCTCCTTGTTGAACACAACAATATCCGCCATTGACTCACAAACGAGTGGACGTATGTTACAGAACATTAATTGAATATCAAAAGCTCTAAAACTTCTCACAAAATGGCCAAACTCCTGTCATATACAGTACTTTTTATTGTGAAATGACAGCAGCGATGAGGTACTGCCAAAGTTGAACAATAACGCGTTAATAACCACCGATCATGGGAGTATGCCAACATGACACAGTGTTGCCAACTGTTCCCCGGCTTAGTTACATTGTGTCGCGCCATTGATATATTCGCGTTCCTGCCGTTAAACCTCTTAAATTGAGCCTATATCGTCCTTCGGCTCTCAACTTGTAATGAGTGGGTTTAACGGGGCAGAATATTTGTCTTATAAGCTTTGTTGAGAAGAATAATTCACTTCGGGTGACTTCGGCAAAGTTTTATTGAAATGTTGTTTTGACTTTAACGCATGGGCGTGTAAAAGAGGGGACTCAGGGAACTCAACCCCCCTCCCCGAAATTTTGAAAGGCAAACATTAAAACTGCACTTGGTAGTTTAATTAGTCTATTTACAAAGTAGTTATTCTGAAATTGTCTCGTTCCCATCATGGTTACTTATAAGACCAATGTCAAATTATTTGCTATCACTCAGCCAAATCCCATTGAGTTACATACACTCCTATTGAACTCGTGTTACTTATATAGAAATGAAATTTCGTGTAATTTCAAATCTATACATCTATTCGTTCTCGAGATACCGTGAGGACAGACGGTACGATATGCTTCACTAACGCTCAGGTCATACCATAATGTCAGTCAATCGGATATGTTTTCAAATTACTTAAGGGGAGTCTAAATTCCATTTAACGATAATGTTAACTTTATGTTACATATCTCTGGAAGTAAGTAACCTAGAAACCTACATTTTTGTTTGTTTGAAAAAACAGCTCTTTAGTTAGTTCCGCGAAAATTATTGTTATTATTGGTAAAAAATAAAAAAATTGGTGATTTTTTTTTTAAATATGATTTTTGTAAATTATTTTTTATATTTTTCCATTTGCAAAATATTTATTTATAATTGGAATATTTTGAAACTTTAGGAGGAACTAGTGTTTATAGTAATGCAGCTACAGTAAAAATTTTGGCTATCCTACCTATAACCGTTCTTGAGATATATCACATCAAATGTACAAAAATGCTATTTTGCGGAAAACTGCAAAAATGTAAAAATTAACACCAAAATATAAGTTATATTACCTTTAGTGTAATCCTGCACCATAAGATGGGTTCTCTGGGTCTTCTGACTCCTGGTAAATGTCTTCCAGTCTTCTTTTGCCTAATGTCCTGCTTTGTCGGATTTTTTTTCAAGGTCAGTCATGGCCTTTTCTGCTTTTCGGAGTCGGTCCAAGTCCATCTTCTTCATAGCGGCAAGCATGTTAGATCCTACTTCCAACCCTAACCCCTCTAATATTTTACACTTGCTGGAAAACCCTTCATTAAATGATAGCACAGCATCATGTGCGCCAAATTTCAAGGTGTGCAATCGTACAAAAGTCCTTTTAGGAATACGAGACCATATGAGGTTGTTTAGTGACTCATTTGGGTTCTGGGACTTCCCTTTGAGGCACTTTGATACTCGTAATAACTCTGGATCAGACAGGCTCTTGAAAATTGGTTTTAATTTCAACATAATGACTTCAGGGAGATGGAAATGTTTGCCATGGTCATAGGATTTATTTTCGAGTTCTGCTTTTTTATATTTACGTCACTTCATCATTCGGATACAATTGATGTGTTGGCGTTTCATTTGTAGATTGGACATGAAAATATGTTGCCCAAACAGCTTTCTTCATCTCAACTACACTATGGGTGTTCCTCCTAATTGATAATCCATAAAACGTCTGAAGCTTTTGAACCGCAGCAGTCGTTAGTCGGTTTTTCCCAGACAAAGGTTTCCCATCTGACAATTTTTCTTTTTTACATTTATCTTTTAGAGTGCGTAGGCGAGTCCCCATATGCTTCTGTACATGACCTACGCACTCTAGTTTTCTAATTACTACATCAGGTCCATAAGGTAGGGATTCAGATTGATACAGTTGCACGACCAAGGAGCTTTTTTACTAAAACTGAGTTGCAGGCCTTATTTTATTGATTTTTTTCGTGGCTTTATGATTTATGTGTTACAAAGTGTTATATATCATTGGAAAGAGGAAATTTCAAACTGTAATATTCAATAAAAAACCCAAAATTGAAAAAAAATATTTTTTTTCAATTTACATTCCCCATAAGGTTTTTAACCAATTAAAAAAAAATATTACCTATATGATGATCTAGCCAAGATAAAATTGTGCACAAATACGATGGCCGTCTTCTTCGAAACTAGAGAAGATTTCCTCTCAGAAAAAAACTCCGTATACTTCTGTATGAAGATATCTCGTCTTGTATTTAAACAATTAAAGAAATTTAAATGACATCAGGCTCGCTTTGAAACATTTGTAAAATTCTAGCTCAGCACCTTTTTATGTGAAACATATAACCCGGGATGTATTTAGTTTATAGTAAAGTGTATACTTTTTGAGTATTTAACCAATCAAGTACCAAAAGATTGAGATTAGTTCTTAAAGGCCAGTACATATATTGAAAAATTAAAAAGCGTTTAAATTACAATTAATTATACCTTTAAGGTTAAACATCTTCCTTAACGTTTCGATCAAAATGTCTGCATGAGGATTAGCATTGTTCTTATGGAGGAAAACTCAAGTTCGTTTTACTGCTGCCGGTTATTGACTGATAAAATTGAATTTAGTCCCTTCAGTCAAGACTGACACCAGCTGTATTGTGCTGTGTATGAATTGTCTAAACCAAATCCGTTTCTGGTCATCTAACAAAAATGGAGAGAGCCTTCAATACTCTAGAAACTAAAAGCAGTGCTCCATCTAGATTGCGTTGTTCAGAAAAAAGGCGCGGTCGTGCGTGTATTGAGTTATATTAGTTAAAACCAATTATTTTGAAGCTTTATTAGTTGTATTAATACTGCGTTTATTTTATCATGAGGTACTCAAATTATATATTATTAAATCTGTCTCAAAGATAAAAATTAAAGTACGAGAACTTACATCAAAGTGATGTGTATATAAAAGATAAATGTCTATATGGGCACGTTTTATCAAAAAGAGAGCAATAAATATTCGTGTAACTCGTTTTTAATTTACTTTTTTCTTAGTGTTAAGGAAGTCAAATGTTGTATTTTACATTTTTTAAATAAAAATAATATTCTAGGCCCAATACGTATGGATGTTGAACATATGCTTTTATTTACGAGCATATGTTCGTAAGTTTTTCATGAATGGACTCGAGGCGTTGAGTTGCCATATAATAAGGGACAGTTCTGTATGTTTGCGTATTCTCCGCGTTTTGGCATTTCTAGAATGCATGGAATTTTTAATACTTGTTTCGGCAACATTTCCTTTACATTTGCAAAGATTTTCACTGTGAGAAGCTTCGTTTTGAAAATGGATTTCTTAGCGTGTTTTCCTTATATGGCAAGAAAAGGCCAAGGTTTTTACTTCCAACCAAGCTTAATATTTCCTATCTCATAGAGAGTGGAGGAAGATTGTTGGTCTAATTTCCACTTGTTTACCCAATCTTATATTGTTATCATTACTGACAAGGTACATGCAGCATATACACATCCTTTCTGAGTACACTAAATTTGCATTAGTTTACTACCGTTTATGTCATTGGCTGAGCTTTAGCGAAGCCTCCCACTTGTGGGGCTGGAAAAATTTCAATTTTGTCTATGTGTCTATGTTTTGGCGGTGAAGAGGAACTATTTTCCGGATATTTTTTTATCGATCACTGACACAAGTTGGCAAATCTACGTTTCGAGATCTGCAATGTGATCTCTTCTTCAGGTGGATAATTACCTTAATGCATAATTTCAAACTTGGTTAAGATAAACAAATCATAACAGAGCGTTGTGCCTTGCGTAGATCAGGAATCACAATTAATATTTTGTGTGTCAACTCCTAGCACATAAACAAAAACATCACTACTTTTGAAACCCAACTGAAAGATACAGGTCTCAATAGATCTGCATTAAACGACCAACCACTGAAGACCAGTAGTTACTCACCTGGTGATATGAGGACATCAGATTGCAGATCTCAAAACGTAGTGTTAATGATTTCTTGTATTAGTGAACGATGTCAAATTTCTGGCAATAATCCTGCTTCCTTAATAATAGCAAAACTTAATTTATTTTTTCCTCTTTTTTATGCTAGAGTTAAACTCAAAACTACTTTAATTTTAATAATAAATTGTAATTATAACAATAAGTTTTTTTATTGAAATGTTAATATCCTTCCTACTGTTTGTGGAGTATCACTGCTTTTACTTTTCACTTAATTAAACTTCAAATTGAGATTATTTTAGTATTTCTTGGTTTACACGTGTATAAAACGTAATTTGTCCCGTAAAAAACAAAACCCCTCCAAGATTCTCACGTTTTAGAGCCTTTGTTTAAAAGTTGAGTGTCATATACATGGTAATGTTATGTGAATATGCCTGAGGAGATGGGACACCGGAACCATCACAGTAAAGTAGTAAATATTCTCTTGAGACAGTGATGTTTAGACTTTCCCAACTAAATGCAAATCGTCGTCAAACTTTAAAGAGCTGAATCTTTTTTTATTTCCAGCACAAATACAAGAAGACCGTCATCGGTTCTATAGCTCTTAATAAACCAATAATCAAAATCTTAGTCAATGAAAGTCTAAATGTTTACTATAATTTGTTGCAGTTAAATTTGCAATTACTGTTTCGTTCACATATTGCCCAAACAGAAGACACCTTTTTCTCAGCCTCATGATTGGATCTCTTCACTTTATCATCACAAATCAGAAAAACACTGGAATTGGGTCATGCTGCTGAATTCTATGCAAAATCTACCTATAATTATGTATTTAAGACAACGACCTACATACCAGTAGCTCAGGTTGTCTTTCAGCTGCAGATTTACAGAGAACAATAACTTCTTGACTTATTTGTTCAGCTGAAGTAAAATTTACTCGAATCTTGAGAGAACACAATATAAAGTTTTCGGTCAAAGGAACTAGACAAAATTGAAATTGAAAGAGCTATACACTGGTCTACATTGTGATTCCACCCTTTAAACTATTTTGTGGATATATTATAATATCATGAGTAGTAGTAATAATTAATAGCTGAGCGAGTGTTTGTACTGTGAAGCACACTCTTTCAACCACTCAGTGTCAACAACACTACAACACTAAATATCCCCACCTCTCGGCGCTGTTTTATCTCTCCTGGATATTTAATACATTCATTTATCACATTACAAATGCTGCTTGAATATATGTAGTAAGAGAAAAATACAAACCAAGACCTAATTATTAATAAATTATAGAAAGTTCATACAATAGAGCGTAGAAACCTCTTTTAAGATAATCTTGTATTCATAATATGGATGTATGCGAAAGCTGTATACCATAATATGTTCCCTTCATAGATTATTTATTAATGTTATAAGTGTCTTAAACATTACACTTAATTATACCCTTGATTAAGAATCTGTAATCAAGGATTATACATACTTTGTATTGATCCTATTGTACATTTTGAATATGTTAATAAATAAACAAAGCTATCCAACGAGAACGTGTTATCCTTTAGTAAACGCGATCTGAACAGTACAAATTTGATATTGACTTTAAAAGATATGTACAATGAGGCATGAGTTGGCTTGATGAGTTGTGCAAACTTCATGTTGCTTCAATGTATATAAGTGTATATATTAGTGTTAATAATAATTGAATTCCAAATGGGATTCCAAATTATATAATAAGATGTTAGATTTCAGACTGAAAAAAGGCTGTTTATTTCTCCAACTTTTCTAACGATCGTTTGTTATGATTGGATATTTATTATTATCTGAAACCAAACAAAAACAGAAAATTACGTTGCAGGTCAAAATAAGTCTGCTCTTAAGAGTCAACACTAAAAACTGACTATTATCCAATAGCAAATAGCGCATTCAAGATGGCGTCATTGGGTTGTTTTAAGGGACGGAGTTTGCTATAATAAACTACTAATATGACAAAATAAAAGACTTTCAACAATTTCCAATGATAATAAGGGAAACCATAAACATAATCAGGAAAATATAACGCACATAAGGGTAAGATGAGATTATTAAAAAGTTGTCAGTTTGTGATAAAGGCAACATATCGATCACTGACTGGACATTTTAGTTTTAGCCAATATTATATTCAGCAGATATTTTTTATGTTCAGTTTCGATTTAATATTCTGTTGATTGAAAATGGCTGGCTGGCTCTTCACAAAAAAAGCCGACATTTAAAAAAATCGAATTGTGTTACAATATTATTAACTGATTGTAAGCAGGAAAACGTAGCTAAAATCAATGCAAATATTATTTTAATGAACATACATTTCTTTCAATCTGTAATGTTTGATTACAAATTCATAAAAGATTACTGAAAACTTGTAGGTTTGCCTACAGTGTTACTAATTTTTAACTTGTAATAACTAATTATCGTACGATACAATAATATAAACAACGTGAACACAAAATTTACGGTACCTTTTATAATTGGAATTAAAATAACAGAGTGAAAGACTTTTCACCGTCCTTATGTAACATATTTTAAATAGAATAATATATATTAAAAAAAACATGTCTTTCAATTACACGTAACTCATATTGAATCGTATATTTCATATGTTCAAAAAATCTAAAGTATTACTAAGTTACAATTTTGACGTCTTCATAAAATCCATGGAGGATGCGAATAAATATTGATTTTTATTTTATAGTTTAAATGCAAGCTAAGCAACACCTGGTTCCGCCATAACATGCCAGTAATTAAAAAAAAATATATAAACAAATCATGTAAAGGGCTATATTACAGCACAGGAAAATCTGAGATAATTCTATATTCTTCTACATAATATATTATTTACAGATTGTTTCAAACGTCAAAATGAAGGGGTCAGAAGCCAAGGGGTACAAGTGACTCTTTTTGAGTTTTGAGAAAACAGGGTTTAAAGTTTAAGTTATATAATCAAATCCAGGTACAAATATGTTCAGTAAATTTAGCACATTATTTTTTACTGGTATTTCAAAATGCTAAAAAACCTTTTTTTATATTGGTTTGGAATTTCCCTCTTTATGATATGGGCTACTATCTGATAAGAGGTGCCACTTGTATCCTTGGCTTCCAAGTGGAGTTAGGAAAAAATTAAGAACACAGGCTTTTATGTCAAAATAAAAACCACATTTTTATTACAAAGAGTAAGCTCCTATCTTAAATATTTAGTCAGAATCACTGTCAAAAAAGTTTCCCAATTCAATGTTGACTTCTTCCATGATGAGGGTGTTCCTCACAAGGTTGATCTTCTCTTGATTGGCCCTGTCTTGTTAAAGTATTCCCTTGGTAGTCTAGAGATCTGTAAAATCTATGGTGAACCGGAGGTACAAATTGCAGCAGATTAAGAAGATCCTTGTACTTAGATGCCTTTATTTTCTTTTTTGTTTGTTTTTGGAGGCAAAGGTGGCAGTTGGGGTCGGAATCCTTCCTGGGTTCTTAGCGATTATGCTATATTCTGAAAACGGTAAGTCTTTATTGAAAGTAGTTTTGTAGATGTTTTTAACAAAGTCCAAGGATGTTTTTTCTAAATTGTAACCACTGCATCTTACTGATATTCTTCACAGATTTAACATAGAACTTGTGAATGCCTTCCAGGGAAACAAAATCTTCATCTGACATCTTTTTTACCATGAACCTTTTACTTGCTCCAGCAATAATCTCCATCCCAATCGTCAGGAACATAAACGCCCCTCTTCGTGTTCCTCTTCATATTTTCTATCTTCTCAAAGTCCCTGTCACCAGTGGTTGTAAGAGTACCCAGTAAGCAGAAACTTCAAATCAATGGTCTCAATGTTAGTTGTATTAACAACATGAAACCAGAACTTTACTGTGATGTGACTCTTGTTCTGGTCCCCACAATTGTCGCTAAAAGCTGTCAAGTGGGTTACAGTTGGAGGAAATGATTTTTATATACTGCAACAAACAAGAGACAATTTCTTCGCACCCTCTAGAAGCTTGTGCTTCATGCCACATGAACATGAACGTATTACCTGTACAGATATCATGGACGTTTGAAATTATAGGTCCAAAGTTGACGAGAGTAGTAAAATTCTAGTACAAGTTAGTATTGGGGTTGGCAACATTTTTTGGAGGTCAAAACATATCGCAACATGGGTTGGGTCATCTTTTACCTCCTTTTTCGCATGTTCCCATTTCAGTTTTAGCACTCTCAGCTTGGACGGAGGTGAAATTCGTTAGCTGTAGTAGCAGCTACCTTTGCTTCTTCATCTCCGTGTTCGATGGTGTTTTGCAACTTATCACACGTATTGCAAGTGTCTGTGTGTGGTCGATGGAAAGTAAGGTTGAAAATGTGTCTCTAATAAGATACAGTAGTAGGTTCCACACCCCCGATCTTCACAGAAAAGCTTGTAACATTCATACATCTTTTTTATGTTAAGGTTACTGTCAAGATATTTCCTGTTTGGATTTTGATGTCGAGAATAGTGACTGGAGTATCTTGGAAACATTGCTATATGCTCCTTGACCAAGTCAGTTTTTTCCTGCACAATTTTGTTGGTAGGAACTTTACGCCCTCTTTTGTCTCGAGGTGGAATACCTGTTTCAGATATGTGTTTCTTAGAAGCAACATTAGTAATTCGCTTGTTGAACAATACAGTAAACAGAACACACATTCCTGAACAAAATGTCTGTAGCTGTTAGAGGCCAAGGGATACAAGTGCTTGTACCCCTTGGCCTCTAACTAAAACAGCTGATGCTGAAAGTAGTTTTTCATTTTGCCGCTAGATCTCAGCATTTAACAGAGTTTTACTTATACCTGTTGGCCACAAACATTTTTAATACACTCAGGATATGGCTTCTGCAGTTAACTCAGAAAAAAACCATAAAGTCACTTGTACCCCTTGGCTTCTGGCCCCTTCAAATATACTTTTTTAATATAACTGCTAAATATATTACTATGAATATATATTAACAACATACGCACAGTACTTAACTAGTAAGTTGAGCATTGCTTGATTTATGAATAGGTTTGGATGTTTACCACAATTATCTACAGATGGCTTTATTAGTTACGGAATATTTTGCATCGGACTAACTTATCCTGATGCGAGATTACGTACAAAATTTGATAATCTTCACATCCCAAGGACAGTAATAAACATCTGATCAAAAACTAGTGCGATAACTAGACAATGTACGACCATTACATTACTTAACGAGACATGACAGGTAAAATTTCATAAAATATAAATCGTAAAAATGCAATAAACAGACATAATTCTCCGTATTTTTTATGTTTGCCCTCACCATGCAATCGTGCAGTTATAACTGAGGGAGGGAGGATGGGAGGGACGGGACATTTTTATGTTTTGCTATGTGGAGGTTGGCAGCGCTGCACATCTGCTATCCGTGTCCGGTTCCGGTTCTCTCGTTATCGGCTGACAATAGCGAGCTTCCTGTTCAATCGCATCCGGCAGTCTCCGATATACCTGTTTTTGTAACTCGGGTTGAAGTTTAAATGTCATTGTAAGTTATATTTACATTTAACTTAGAACACCAATTATAATGTTTTTAGGCATAAAGCTATTTAAATATAATATTATACTTTGTTTACGTTTCCTGTCTTCGATCACGTAATGTTTCATGTCAATTTCTACTTAATGATACAAATTTAAAAAATACAAACAAGAACGTGAAACAAAAATATGTTCTGGATTGCCTGTAACATTTCCTACATGTTTTGTGTTTAACAATATTTTGTGTCTCGAACGATTATCAAGATCCTGATTACAAATAAATCTCATGAGAAATAAACTAATATTCCAGCAGTCACAAAATATACTAATTTCTTCCGAGTGAGCTGGAATGACTTTCTTTTATTACATTACCAAATTTACTGCGCCGCGTAAACCGTAAAACTTATACTTATAACAGCAGCCGCATGTTGAGTTCAGTAAAATATTATTAATTTTAAAACAACATATCTAATAGATAATTCATACATAATGCTATTAATAGCGTTCAAGTAAAATTATGTAACAAAATTACAAAAGAACGTTCCATCAAGAAAAAATAAAACCGTCTAAAAAACATTAAAAAATAGACAAGAAAATACGTCCTGTAGTTTAGTGATAGCAAAATATGGTTTACCAATTACTTACATTATTTATAAAATTAGATGTAATTCATCATAAGTTTCAAGAATGTAGCCGGATGTTCAAGGGGTCCAGACCCACCCACCCCCACCAAAATTTTCATCGGTACTGCTGAAAGATCGTTCTCAACAAAGAGACGGGTCAAGGACAGTTTAAGCAACAACATGAGGCCTCACTCTCTGTCCACTACGGTAAAATACTAGTTGTTTAGAACCCCCCCCCCCTCGGAAATGTTTTCCTAGCAACGTTATTGATAAAATTATTTAGAAGAAATGTAAAATACGTTTACAGAGCGTAGTTTCCCCACGTAGCGTAGCAGTACTGGGTGATACAACGTCTCATATTTAATTTCAAACATTCTCCTCGGTTATATTTCTTACTGAAGACCCACAATAGAGTTTGGCCATTCTGTGTTTACAGCCAACTGAAAGTTTACTACAGAAGTGTGGGACCAGCGTCAGTTAACAAAACAAATGAAAACGTTTCCCAGCTGAGGTGTGGAATTCGCCTGTTAACACAGTCGTGGTGTTAACAGCGGTCCCAATTCAATCTAAATGCTAAATATCCTGGCACTGGTACGTGGCATTGTGCAGATGTCTTCTGTTTCCCTTCCAGCGATAGATTCTCACAGCTTCTGAACTTTCCCGAGTTTATTTCCCTGGCGTCCTGAACTCTAGATGGCAGGTAATCGAGTTTAATAACTTAAGAAAAATTAAAAAATGACTTCCATCCCATCTATGTAAAGGAAAAATTAATGTGTGTTCATCGCTAATTAAGTGTACACTTAAATTTGTTTACAAATTTTAAGTTACAGATCGCAGGTTATCCGTAATAACTTACAACCTAGTGAAAGTAGACTAGTTTAAAGTGTGAGTCTTTAAGACGATAATTTTCCACAGTTTTAAAATATGTAACGACTTGTTATACTAAAGGAAACATGATTTTTCCCACGGCATTTGCAAGAGCTCTGGTATGATTTGTTTATTTTAACCTAGTTTGTAATTATGTGTTAGGTTAGTTATTTACCTGAAGAAGAGATCAGATTGCAGATTTCGAAACGTAGTGTTACTGATTTTTTGTTTCACTGAAAACTGTCCAAAAAAATACTGTTTCCTTCACAATCTTTCCATCGTCAAAAATAAACTTCAAACAAAGAATTGTTATATTGATTAAAAAATCAAGTTTATACAACGACTTTTGTTTTACCAGAGAAATTTTTTACCTTAATTGCCTGTAATCATTGGAACTACATAAATTACAATTTTATCACACTACAAATTCCGCTCTAAAACATTTGAGCCCAAACAGCAGCGCAATCACAGTGGTGCCAACCTAACACAGGTGTAATGCAAATTAGGAAATTGTGTTTCCTTTGTCGAAGTGAGCATGAGCCCTGTTTTACATTTAAATTGGACCCAGAGCAATTACCACATATAAACAGTGTTGGCTGTTATAGCGCACATAAACACGCCTCTCACAGAAGGTGGCGCATTGGCGACCATTGCTCTTAGTATTGTCTTTCATTGCATTATTCTCACATGAGATAAACCGTTCTTACAGACGTGGTACGTTGAAGTTCGGGTGCTTTATCTCATTTAGTTCTGAGAATTCTTTCTTTCTCTTATTAGAAAGAAGGTTGATATATTTAATAATTATATGAAATTAAATATTAAGTTGGGATTAATATAAATTTCTTAATTATTTAAACTTTAGGGCTGCGCCACCTGACTTACCGTTCAGCTATTAACTACCTTTTTCTCTCCACAGATGGCAGTCCGAGCGCTCGCTTTTCTCCTCCCTCAATGTTATAGCATTGGATCAGTTATCTGTTATCTGTAACTAAAACAATCAAAAGTCTTATGGTATAGATTAGGAGACATACTGAAATTTTTGTTATGTTTACGAGATCATAAATAACTGGCACCAATGTTACACCAATAGTTTACAATTATTTTAAAATAAACTTCACTAGACAACGATCGATCTCACTGTCATCAAATGACAGCCCGCCTGTTGACAGTTTCAATGTCAGTATTGAGAATGACAGCCTAGTTTGACTTAATGATATTTGTAAGTCTTGTCTTGTATTGGTCTGTTACATGACAGTGCTCTCTCGAGAAATATGAATGTGAGTTTAGCTATCTTTTACCTTCCACTTTGAGGAGCGCCTGTAATCTGACGCTGTCGCAGACTTGACTTCTGTTATACGGAGTGAGGATCGTCTGAAGGGACCCAAAAAAGTTGATGACGAAGAAGGTCGATAAGAACTTACTCTTTGCATCGTTTTCGACATTAGAGATACTAAGATTACAAAATATAGTACAATCCAGTTTAAGAAGCATTCTCATTGTTTCGTCAATTTATTAAGTGTAAAAACTCGAGGAATAGTTTTCATTTGTCACAGCATCAACACATTGCATTTTGAACCCACTATAAAGTAAGGAACTTAGTGTTACAGTACGTCAACCCACTGTAAAATTAAGGACTTAGTGTTACAGTAGCCGCTCTTTTAACCGCCCTCACATTAACCATCAACCGGCTTAACTGTTGCATTTCCTGAAAGTGAATATCATATGTTTGTATCCGTACTAAGTGCTGCAAGTCAAGCCGCTCGCTGTTTCCACTTAGTTCTTTGTGTCTGTTCTGCAGTATAATTATGGGTGTTCCTTATCTAAACAAGCTATTCGTAGCTAGTCGTGTAGAACGTCTATAGTATTTCATAACATTTCTAGAATATAATTTATTTTATAATACGTTAATTCAATGAGAATCTACGTATGCTTACTTTACCAATCGAAAATTATGTTTTGTCTTACAAAAACTAACACTGGTATTAGTGAAACTTTCGGCCGGAGTTATACTAGTAAGTCTTAAGAATTGGAATACACATTCATAACAATACTTCACTTAGGTATCATGCCAAAGAAAAAGTAAATTTTGAGCATTTAATTAATTTATTTGAGGCATTTTGTTTAATTTATATTGTTTTCTTATTGAAATTATATAAAATTCAAAACCTTCACAATTCTATACGTCACAAATTACTATAAACATTTTAAAAAATTTCTCTTTATTATAACAATCCAATAATAAATTACAAATCAAGTTATTATCAATCAATGTATTATCAATCAATATAAACTATATCGTTTAACTATAGTAGATTGAAACTACCATATTGGAACTTCGTCCAAAACAATACAAATTACAAAGTGTAGAATCAAAAACAAGAAAGAACGAACTATAATTTAATACTTTGTAGTTAACACTTTTGTGTTTAACACACAAAGAGCGTAGATTATGATTTTACTAGATTTAGCTATTTGAACTCCATAATCCTTATATAAGAAATTACTTTTACTTCTACGCCTTACTTTCGGCGAGCAACAACCAGTGAACAAGAGTTAGAAAGAGAGCGCAGCTGTGAGACAACAAATTACACCATCTGCAGACAAGTTGGAACAAGTCCTGGTGCTGTTTCAGATAAAACTGATAACTGGGGCTAAATTGTTTCATCATTGTATTTTATCGAAAAAAACCGAATTGACGTTTTAACGGACATCGAAGTGCAACACAAATTGGTATTAGAATAAATGAGAATCTTTTCTCTGTTAACGGTTTTATTTAAAACACTAACTGTTTTTCCATACAAAACAAAAATATATATATATATATTACTATTTTAAACAATGGGTTCCCTTAGGACAATGTTAACAAACATGAACTGCTTTATCTAATGTTAAAACGCGTAGCCGACTGTAGTGAAATATCTTCGAGATTTTTCCTCTAAGAACAGTGTTAACAACGCACTTTTATTGAGTTACGTTTGATCGTAGAATTATGGGAAATCTTTCATTTAAGAGATATAATTAATACGCATCCAACATTTTTTGTATAGTTTATACTTTTTTTTAATAAAATGGTGAGGTAAAAGATTTTTAAGGTTTTTTCTGGATAACCATGATTGTCCTAAGTTTGTCCATGTTTTGTCAATCGAGTGAAATCTCTGGCAAAACTCTTAAATGGTTATCATATCATTTGTTTATTATTATATAATCCAATAATGTTATGCTTGTCAATAATTGATTATCAGTACAAGGTTTTTAATACGTCTTAAGAAAAATTAATTATAGTATCGGATAATATCTAAGTGGTCATTATAGAAACATAATGTCAGACAGTCAGGCAGCTCTTAAAGCTCTTGACTCCAACAGCATTGCATCCAGGCTTGTGTGGGAGTGCTTTAACACTCTCTGCAAGCTTGGATCACGCAACTGTGTGCGTCTTGGTTGGGTACCGGGCCACACAGGCATAGGTGGCAACGAATGCGCCGACAGGCTTGCCAAAAGCGGAGCAAGCATGCCATACACCGGTCCAGAACCAAGTTGTGGTATAAGCAAGTCAGCCGCTTACCAAAGTATAAACAAATTGTCCAGGAAGACACACCGCTTGCGGTGGCAGAGTCACCAAGGACAAGCACTCGGCAAAAGACTGCTTGCCGATTCTAGCTCCGGATTCACCAGATGGATGATGGGGCTGGGCAGGGATCGGGTTAAGCAAGTGATTGCCTTGATCACTGGACACGGCCACTTCAGGAAACACCTAAACACTCTAGGTTTACGAAATGAGGACTCGGAGTGTAGACTCTGCAATAAGTCTGAAGAGACTGCAAAACACATAATACTGGACTGTGAGAGACTGGGAGCAAGGAGAAGGGCTCTTTTCGGTGATAAACAACCAGGCGACGAACCAGATGCTAGTATCGGGGAAAAGCTTCTTAGCCTAATTAAGGGCACGAAGATAGGCTTACCCCTCTAACATCAAAGGGGCACACAATAAGCTCAGGTTGACGTGTGAGGATCTATGAATCCACCCCAATATCCCAAAGGAAAAAAAAAAATAGAAACAATACGGCTTACTCTGCTGCGACATTGTGCGGCTAAACTTCGATCGCTTGAGAAAGTAGCTTCGCTAACGCTTACCTAATATTATTTTATCGTAATCTCACAATTATTTTCCTGGATGATTCTGTGGAAACTCTATAAAATAATCAACATTCAACAAATAATTTAAAGCTTCAGTTTGTTGGAATGGTCGAATTTAACTCGCATTATCTAAGGCGCAATGAGGAGGCCATTGGCATCCCCAGGCCACCTGGCGGGAATATGCCGCATTATACAATAAAGGGTTATTGCCTGAAGCCGAGAGGCTTGATTAAATAAAAGTACAGTCTTATCTGAATATGCATCGACTCACTTTCCCGCAAACTCGGTGTTTTCATTAACCATCCCAGGCCTCCTCGTGACCCACCTTCTCTTCCCATTGACTTAGTTTAAGAGGAGATTGCTGGTCTATAGTGAATTTTAGAAACTAATGTTATCGTTTACAAAATACTTAAAAATATAATTTTTAAAGTTACTTTATTAATATAATTGTCCTTGCTGCTCAGTCGGAGGAAGAATGTAAATTTTGTGACAGCTGAAAACTAATTTATTTTCATGGTATCTACGTGTACTCGATTTCTCAAAAACTATTCAAGATACACCATTATTGTTTGGGCCAAAAATTTTATGAAATATTATGAGCATTCCAGAACACTTGTCGTTTTTCTAAGTTCAAAAATAAAGGAGTTGTGAATTTTGTTACAGTTAGACTGGTTGCCATATTGAAAATATAACGTACCAAGCTGGCCAATCAACTATTTAATTACTTGTTTTTGTTATACGTATTAGTCCAGATACTTATAAGAACAAATTTCTACTAAGTTAAACGTTAGTTGTTGGTTCCATCAGCATATAGCCATGTTATAGCTATATGTATTTTGTAAACAACAAAGAAGTCAAAACAGCTGATGCACCTCAACTTTCAATATGTTTGTTACTCCAGGCTTATGCGCACCACTTGTGCTTGCGTATTGTGTTACAAGAATACTGTTTATTTGTTATTTGATTTTTTTAACATGCGCTAATTTGTAACTGTTTAAGCAAATTACACCATTGTATTGTTTTATAATCACGCCATTTTTTTAAACTATAGTACTGTTTAAATCTGTACCTCCACCTTGACATAGAGTTATACTACTCAATTACAATTAGTGAGCTGGAGTACTAGTCCGGAGAGGATCCTGGTTATGATCCTGACTCCTCTCTGCTCACATCCTATAATCGCTCCTAGGAGAGTATTGGATTGACTTATACTTCTTGGTAACAGTCCAGTTGTAAGAGTTATCGCACCGACGGAAACACAACCACACGAGTTTAGGAAGGTACTGAAACGTCCTTAATCATTAATCTTGAATATAAATTTCACTTAATAATACATTTGGTTGGTTTTTATTGTATACAACTCTACGAAACGGTCAGAAAGAAGGGTGTTGCTAGTTTAGTTCAAAAGAAAAAACATTCCTTCTCTGAATATCAACAGTAAAATTGAACTGTGTTAAACTGTTAAAAGGGTTCGTTTTGATATTACTATTATCCTTTTCGCAGCGGAGGATTTGTATGAAAACTTAATTTTTTAAGTAACCCGTTTCAGTGATGTTGATGACAGTGACGTGAAGAGCAACTCGAACTTAAGCGCATTAGAAAGAAGGTGGAAGTTCGGGCGAACCAAGCTCTTCCCAACTCTAAGCTAACAGCGAAGTTCGCACAATATTTAGTCTTACAGTTGACCAACACATGGGAATCACGTCTTCCTCTAATTATATTACTCCTTATCGGAGCTGCTTACGTACAGTGTTAGCTACTGTAAGTTCATCAATAATACGTCCTAAAACGTTACTGAGTTAAACGTTTAAGTACACATAATCATGAAAAATACGAAATTATTGTAGTCTGCACTAATGAGAAACTGTTTCTAAAAATCGTTCACTCCTCCACGTCTTCGTAATAATTGGTTCCACAAGAGAGTAAATAGTTAGGTTCAATCCGAAAGAGAAATTGGCCACTGAAATCTCTGCCATACTTTTGTATATCAAGAAATTAGGCTTGACGTTTTATTTAATAGTTACTGCTTCGTTAGGTGTTAAATTATATTATTTAGTATTTTTCCCTGTAAGCCACCAACAGAACTCTGTTCAGAATACTACATACAAAATGTCAAATCATTAATTTCATGACTTATGAAACAATATAGGTCGATTTACAAAAATTATTAAAATATCGGGTTGTTCAGTTGCAAAATAATGTTGTACTAAATTTACCATGTAAATCTGCTTGACTTTAGAAAATATTGATTTCTCAATTTGCTTTCTAAGTATAGTAAAGCTTTACTCTCTTTTGTAAAACCTGACTCCCACACACTTCTGCTTCAAAGGAGAAGATTCATTCATACGGACGTGGAGTCCTGAGGATTGTCCGCAGGATTGTTCCAGTTAGTTCTGAAACCGACGCTAGTGCTGCGCCACGTGACTGATCGATACCTTACAAATATATTCTACTTCACCTTTCACTTCACAGATGGCAGTGCGGTCGCTCACTGTTTCTGTGCCTCAAATTATAGCGTTAGATGAGTTATCTCTTGTGTAACTAATACAATCAAAGCTTCCACAGAACTAAAGTATTGTATAATTAAAAACAATCACTACGCCACTGATTGAGTACAAACTAATCAGTCAAAGTCTGTTGATACAAATTATATCGTGCCTCAATAACTAAACTTGCAAACTCGTTATTTACTTTCATAATAGAAGCCACCGTTACCGAGACAAAGCCAAGGAGAGAATCAATGACCCGACATTGTAACGGAATAGTTGACCAACAATGTGTTAAACTGCGCGACTGAATGGTTGCCGTTACAAGCCCAGGATCACTTAATAGCTCGAATTTCCGCAGTTTATCACCCAGCTGGACGTTTAAACGAGGCGTGAGAAGTATGAATAGTCCGCTGTCACTGTAGAGCCTATTCACGTAATGTTGATGCTGAAAATTTTTGCTGCTCTGTCCGGTTCTCTGAACACCCTATTACACACCCGTTAGAGCCTATAGGCTGATAGAGATTATAGAACCTTTACCACTCCACATACTTACACTTACCGGCCACCCCAATTTGACTACTTGGCTGCACTGAGACATCATCTGGGGACATTACGTCCAAAATCAAGTTTTTTGTTTGTGAAAGTATTGAAATAATTGAATAAAGTATGTTAGTTTCATGAAACAGTGTTATTAAATAGAATAATACTATAACCCTATAAAACGTTTGTATTCTGCATCAAAACTGTTATTCCTTTCATTTAGAAGTAGCTATGCAAAGTTTTATTTTAGATTTAGATTCAACCCAACTAAAATTAACTTGTGTGAGTGGATTATTTGTAAATTTTTGAATTTTTATATTTAATGCTTCCGGGAAACAACTTAAGAATTTAAATATTTCTTCACGTTTTAATTTAGAATTATGTTTATGTGTGTTCATTTCTGAAAAAAGAGAAGAATATTCCTTAGATGAAATAAATACAACGTCTAACCTAGCCAACACCAATTTGCCTAAGATAACCTAAGAGAATTCCAATTCGCCAGAGAATCGTCATCCAAACTTCACTTTGAGACAGAAATATGTTTATTGTAACTGTGTCCAAATTACACATTTTTATAATCTTCAGTTAAGTTAAAAACTCAGTGTTTGGATATAAAATGTATATCCTTATGCACGAAATTAATATCTATTCTCATGCCCTTTCAGTTGTTTGGATCTAAAATGTCTTATGCACGAAACTAATGTACCTTTCTACTAATATTCTCATGCCATTTCACTACAGGTCAGAGCAGATGGCAGAGAGCCCCGCACCTACGGTATAATGTATATGTTCAAGGATATACCTGTAAGCCGCTTAGTTACCACTAAATGGTATTTAGGTCCGGCACATCAGGCCGGGGCTGTTAACACCTTCAGTATAATACCGTATTATGTCTGCTTCTGACTGTAATGTCTGCAATGTTCAAGGATAGACCTGTAAGCCGCTTAGTTACCACTAAATGGTACTTAGGTCCGGCACATCAGGCCAGGGGTGTTAACACCTTTAGTATAATACCGTCTTATGTCTGCTTCTGACTGTAATGTCTGCAATGTTCAAGGATTGCAGACATTTATTTACATTTATTTTGATTTATGCTATGTAAATGTATGTATGTATTTTATTATGCATGAATATGTATATGCAAAATGTATATTCTGTGTTTTTGACAAAATAAAGAATTATTATTATTATTATTATTATTATAGGATTGACCTGTAAGCCGCTTAGTTACCTCTAAATGGTATTTAGGTCTGACACATCAGGCCAGGGCTGTTAACACCTTTAGTATAATACCGTCTTATGTCTGCTTCTGACTGTAATGTCTGCAATGTTCAAGGATAGACCTGTAAGACGCTTAGTTACCACTAAATGGTATTTAGGTCCGGCACATCAGGCCAGGGCTGTTAAGACCTTTTGTATAATACCGTCTTATGTCTGCTTTTGACTGTAATGTCTGCAATGTTCAAGGATTGACCTGTAAGCCGCTTAGTTACCACAAAATGGTATTTAGGTCCGGCACATCAGGCCAGGGCTGTTAACACCTTTAGTATAATACCGTCTTATGTCTGCTTCTGACTGTAATGTCTGCAATGTTCAAGGATTGACCTGTAAGCCGCTTAGTTAACACTAAATGGTATTTAGGTCCGGCACATCAGGCCAGGGCTGTTAACACCTTTAGTATAATACCGTCTTATGTCTGCTTCTGACTGTAATGTCTGCAATGTTCAAGGATAGACCTGTAAGACGCTTAGTTACCACTAAATGGTATTTAGGTCCGGCACATCAGGCCAGGGCTGTTAAGACCTTTTGTCTGATACCGTCTTGTCTGCTTTTGACTGTAATGTCTGCAATGTTCAAGGATTGACCTGTAAGCCGCTTAGTTACCACAAAATGGTATTTAGGTCCGGCACATCAGGCCAGGGCTGTTAACACCTTTAGTATAATACCGTCTTATGTCTGCTTCTGACTGTAATGTCTGCAATGTTCAAGGATTGACCTGTAAGCCGCTTAGTTAACACGAAATGGTATTTAGGTCCGGCACATCAGGCCAGGGCTGTTAACACCTTTAGTATAATACCGTCTTATGTCTGCTTCTGACTGTAATGTCTGCAATGTTCAAGGATAGACCTGTAAGCCGCTTAGTTACCACTAAATGGTATTTAGGTCCGGCACATCAGGCCAGGGCTGTTTAGACCTTTAGTATGATACCGTCTTGTCTGCTTCTGACTGTAATGTCTGCAATGTTCAACGATAGACCTGTAAGCCGCTTAGTTACCACTAAATGGTATTTAGGTCCGGCACATCAGGCCAGGGCTGTTTAGACCTTTAGTATGATACCGTCTTATGTCTGCTTCTGACTGTAATGTCTGCAATGTTCAAGGATTGACCTGTAAGCCGCTTAGTTACCTCTAAATGGTATTTAGGTCCGGCACATCAGGCCGGGGCTGTTAACACCTTTAGTATAATACCGTCTTATGTCTGCTTCTGACTGTAATGTCTGCAATGTTCAACGATAGACCTGTAAGCCGCTTAGTTACCACTAAATGGTATTTAGGTCCGGCACATCAGGCCAGGGCTGTTTAGACCTTTAGTATAATACCGTCTTGTCTGCTTCTGACTGTAATGTCTGCAATGTTCAAGGATTGACCTGTAAGCCGCTTAGTTACCTCTAAATGGTATTTAGGTCCGGCACATCAGGCCAGGGCTGTTAACGCCTTTAGTATAATACCGTCTTATGTCTGCTTCTGACTGTAATGTCTGCAATGTTCAAGGATTGACCTGTAAGCCGCTTAGTTACCACTAAATGGTATTTAGGTCCAGCACATCAGGCCGGGGCTGTTAACACCTTTAGTATAATACCGTCTTATGTCTGCTTCTGACTGTAATGTCTGCAATGTTCAAGGATAGACTTGTAAGCCGCTTAGTTACCACTAAATGGTACTTAGGTCCGGCACATCAGGCCGGGGCTGTTAACACCTTTAGTATAATACCGTCTTATGTCTGCTTCTGACTGTAATGTCTGCAATGTTCAAGGATAGACCTGTAAGCCGCTTAGTTACCACTAAATGGTATTTAGGTCTGGCACATCAGGCCAGGGCTGTTAAGACCTTTTGTATGATACCGTCTTGTCTGCTTTTGACTGTAATGTCTGCAATGTTCAAGGATAGACTTGTAAGCCGCTTAGTTACCACTAAATGGTATTTAGGTCCGGCACATCAGGCCGGGGCTGTTAACACCTTCAGTATAATACCGTATTATGTCTGCTTCTGAATGTAATGTCTGCAATGTTCAAGGATAGACCTGTAAGCCGCTTAGTTACCACTAAATGGTATTTAGGTCCGGCACATCAGGCCAGGGGTGTTAACACCTTTAGTATAATACCGTCTTATGTCTGCTTCTGACTGTAATGTCTGCAATGTTCAAGGATTGACCTGTAAGCCGCTTAGTTACCTCTAAATGGTATTTAGGTCCGACACATCAGGCCAGGGCTGTTAACACCTTTAGTATAATACCGTCTTATGTCTGCTTCTGACTGTAATGTCTGCAATGTTCAAGGATTGACCTGTAAGCCGCTTAGTTACCTCTAAATGGTATTTAGGTCCGACACATCAGGCCAGGGCTGTTAACACCTTTAGTATAATACCGTCTTATGTCTGCTTCTGACTGTAATGTCTGCAATGTTCAAGGATAGACCTGTAAGCCGCTTAGTTACCACTAAATGGTATTTAGGTCCGGCACATCAGGCCAGGGCTGTTAACACCTTTAGTATAATACCGTCTTATGTCTGCTTCTGACTGTAATGTCTGCAACATCTTTGTATATGTAGGTTTCTTCTCATGATTGATATCACCGTAGAAACACCATTTAAATGTATTTCTTTGTTAGCCTCAATTAAATTATTTACTGGGTAAAATTAAATTAACTGCAATACGCACTAAATATTTTAATTTATAGTACCAATCATAACTGCTACTTTTTTAATTTATGAAACAATAAACAGCTATGAATGGTTTATCAGCTACTTTGTAATAATGAGATTGTTACATGTACTTAGGATAATACATGTTATGAATTACATTATAATCATCATTAATATTACGACAAAAGTAAATTATTGTATCCAGTAATTCCATTGTATCTCAGGAGACAGAAGTTGTACACTATTAAGTTATTCTACCTCAGTCATAAAGCACAATTTGTATAAAAATTATATATATTTTTTACTTTTAGGCGCGTTTTATAACAATATTTTTCTATTGTTAATTTATTAGTAACATTTCACAAACTACTGATAAATAGCCGTTTTATTACTGTGCCAGTTACTGTGGAGCAAACTGCTTTAGTTTTAATTAATTTTTTAATAATAGTTGTAATAATTATTAATTTTAGTAATGATTAATCTAAGACCTATAGACTTGGAATTTGTCATGGAGCATCATTTCTATATAAGCCACATCGAGTTTCATGGTGGTGCATGTCACTTCTTGAGAATTGGCTTAGCGTTAGAGAACATTCTTACATTGTTCTTATTGGTAACCATGGTACCCACAAAAATCCCAAAATACAAAAATTTTTAAACAAACTTGCACAATCATTTAACGCTTTAATTACCATGTGACATTATAACATATATATAGATTTGAAATTTTGTATTCAACATGTGATGTCGTGTAGCGTAATCCCAAAATGTTAAAAAGACATTAAATTTATTAATTATATTTCTCTACAAACACTAATTCTGAATGTATATAATAAATCTCAAATCTACATTTATGTCTGACAGACACATATTTGGGCTAATAAATTCATGTGTAGTTCAGGATGTCTGTGCTTGCCAAATGTTTGCGAAGCATAGGTTCCACTTTCAGGCTCTGAAAAAATATCCTTTTTTATTATCGGCTGATTTTGTTTGTTAAATATGCTAAAAATTATCAAATTTAAATATTTCCACAGCAATTTTAAATCACACACTCTTCCAAAACGATATAAACATAGAGAGTCCGTTATTTTGGAAATAACACGCCAATTTAAGTGGAGGGGATTTACTCATGGTAGACTCTTGAATGTTTAACAGATTAAATGACAGCTTTGTCGGTTTAAGGGGAGTCGGTTGACTATATAGCGCACATGTTAAATTACATAAGTTTAGGAACATGTTTCTCAATAACCAATAAACATATCAAGATAAGGTTTGTTTTATTTGAATCTGCTATTTCTTACCTATATTTGCAGCACAGCAAATTTCCATAGCACTAATATAAATATTAAAAATATGTTTTTTTAAAAAGTCAATTTTTTAATATATAACTTTTTTTAATTATTATTAGACTACATACAACAATTTGCTGTGCTATAAACATTGCTCTAATTACGAGGAACAAAATTTAAAAAATGTCATCAAAATATATTGAGTGGTTCTAGAGAAACGTGTTCCTAAACAAAGAAAAACACGAATGTTCAGAAAACTCTTTTTAAAGATTGCATATACATTAATCAGAAACATAACAACATTTAATGCATTCCAGGACCACAACTAGGGTTTTCAGGATCCTCCCCTCGTTCATATACGTCTTCTAAATGCCTTTTAGCTGCAGTTACTTTCTGGCAACACTTTTTTCTCGATCTCTTCCACAGCTTTCTGCGCTTTGTTGATTCGGGTGACATCAATTTTTTTCATTGTTTCACAACAATAGCATGCAGGTGTGATCCCTAGTTTGCTCAACACTTCACATTTTATTATGTTTCCTTTGCTGAAACTTGCCACAGCATCAAATACACCTACTTCTAATGTTTCCTTCATCACGAAGGTTGATTTTGGAACTCGCGACCAAATTATATTGTTCAGTGATTCACTGGGGTTTTGAATCCCACCGTGCAAACATTTTGATAACAACGATGGATCTGATAAATCTCTAAGTATTTGTTTCACCTCTTTCATGACAGCAGGAGCAATGCGTTTGTGATTGTTGTGATCATAAGTTTCATCATTTATTTTAGCTAGTTGGTACTTACACCAGGTATCTTGGCTAGTACTTATATCAGGCTAGTAGTTGGTTCTGGTTCTTGACATTCACTAGGCACAACTACTTTTTTACCACCTGGATTTCTTGTCCCTGTGAAGCACTTTGCTTTGTTTTTGAAGGTTTATGTGTTATAAACTACACAGTATAACTAAATATTATAACTTAGACTCAATGAAAGCAAGAAACACAATGTATGTGACAATAATAGACAAACAAAAATTAGGGTTATATCAAATCTCAACTGACTGTAAACAGATGGGTTGACAACCTTGTATATTCAAAGCAGCATAAAGCAGGTTGGCCAACATAAGCCTAATAATAAATATGCGCTTCAATAAGGATTATGTATGACAATGATGCAGAGTACATGAATTTTACGAGCCAAAATATGCTGCAGCCATTTACATAATATTATATTTGGGTGTGATATTGTTGGCCGATTTGAATAAAAATTGCACCAAATTAAACAGGAGAGTCTAAAGATTAATAAAAGCAAATAAAACGTTTTTTTGTGTTTTTATAGATTTTTTGTCAACCGACTCCCCTTAAACTTTTAAGGTCTTATATAATATATATTATTTTGCAATAGAAAATTTTATACGAGTAGAATTGGATTGTATTAAATTGACAAATTATCGCTCAGATATATATTCAAGATCAAACAACATTCTGTGCCCATAATAATCAGCCATGAAACAGTAAAGTTCGAGTTTGATACGTCTTCCACAGAGCTCTAACCGATAATACTGCTATTACTTAGTTATATTTCACCTATAAGCGGCTTATCCTTAATGAAATTGGCCATTAGGTCTGCCACCTCTTAGCCAAATTATAATACGGTTTAATTACTTGCTCGCCAGTGAGTTATACCTTGCTGTAACTCCGTGGTTTCTACCCTAACTATGTAATGTTAGTCGTTAAAATTATAATATAGAAAGTAAGTAGGAAATTGTTAACTTTTATTTTTTAAATCACACAGAAGAATTTAAATTTTATTTGTTAGTGTCTCTTAACTCAACGCTATTAAATTTGTTAGGAATAAAATGAACAGAGGTTTAAAATTGTTTAAATGTAAATTTCTGGTTCTCGTTAAAAACATTTATTCCGCATTTCAAAACAATCAAATTTAAACCACCCATTCTTAGAATTGGTTATTCATTCGTACATGTAGACTTCCAATTTTACATTCCAGAAAAATAAATCCATTAAAACTGCACTTGGTAGTTTAATTAGTCTATTTACAAAGTAGTTATTCTGAAATTGTCTCGTTGCCATCATGGTTACTTATAAGACCAATGTCAAATTATTTGCTATCACTCAGCCAAATCCCATTGAGTTACATACACTCCTATTGAACTCGTGTTGCTTATATAGAAATGAAACTTCGTGTAATTTCAAATCTATAGATCTGTTCGTTCTCGAGATACCGTGAGGACAGACGGTATGATAGGCTTCACTAACGCTCAGGTCATACCATAATTTCAGCCAATCGGATATGTTTTCAAATTACTTAAGGTTTTAACGAACTTAAAAGAAATTATTATCTATATGATGATCTAGCCAAAATAAAATTGTGCACAAATTCGATGGCCGTCTTCTTCGAAACTAGAGAAGATTTCCTCTCAGAAAACAACTCCGTATACTTCTGTATGAAGATATCTCGTCTTGTTTTTAAACAATTAAAGAAATTTAAATGACATCAGGCTCGCTTTGAAACATTTGTAAAATTCAAGTTCAGCACCTTTTTATGTGAAAGATGTATCCCAGTTTATAGTAAAAGTATACACTTTTTGAGTATTTAACCAAACAAGTACTAAAAGATTGAGATTACTTCTTAAAGGCCAGTACAAATATTGAAAAATTTTAAAGCGTTTAAATTACAATTAATTATACCTTTAAAGTTAAACATCTTCCTTAACGTTTCGATCAAAATGTCTGCATGAGGATTAACATTGTTCTTATAGAGGAAAACTCAAGTTCGTTTTTACAACTGCTGCCGGTTATTGACTGATAAAATTGAATTTAGTCCCTTCAGTCAAGACTGACACCAGCTGTATTGTGCTGTGTATAAGTTATCTAAACCGAATCCGTTTCTGGTCATCTGACAAAAATGGATAGAGCCTTCAATACTCTAGATACTACAAGCAGTGCTCCTTCTGCATTGCGTTGTCCATAAAAAAGGCGCGGTGGTGCATGTGTTGAGTTATATTACTTAAAACCAATTATTTTGAAGCTTTATTAGTTTTATTAATACTGCGTTTACTTTATTATGCGGTACCCAAATTGTTTATTATCAAATCGGTGTCACAAGATAAAAATCAAAGTACGAGAACCTACATCAAAGTGATGTGTATATAAAAGATAAATGTCTATATGGGCACCTTTTATCAAAACGAGTGCAATAAAATATTCGTTCAACTCGATTTTAATTTATTTTTTTTCTTAATGTTAAGAAAAAAATGTTGTACTTTACATTTTTTGAAATAAAAATAATACTCTAGGCCCAATACGTTTGGATGTTGAACAGATGCGTTTATTTAAGTTTCTCATGAATGGACTCGAGGCGTTGAGTTGCCCTACAGTAAGGGACAGTTCTGTATGTTTGCGTATTCTCTGCGTTTTGGCATTTCTAGAATGCATGGAATTTTTAATGCTTGTTTCGTCAACATTTCCTTTAACATTTACAAAATTTCTCATGAATGGACTCGAGGCGTTGAGTTGCCCTGCAGTAAGGGACAGTTCTGTATGTTTGCGTATTCTCCGCGTTTTGGCATATCGAGAATGCATGGAATTTTTAATGCTTGTTTCGTCAACATTTCCTTTAACATTTACAAAGTTTCTCATGAATGGACTCGAGGCGTTGAGTTGCCCTGCAGTAAAGGACAGTTCTGTATGTTTGCGTATTCTCCGCGTTTTGGCATATCGAGAATGCATGGAATTTTTAATGCTTGTTTCGTCAACATTTCCTTTAACATTTACAAAGTTTCTCATGAATGGACTCGAGGCGTTGAGTTGCCCTGCAGTAAGGGACAGTTCTGTATGTTTGCGTATTCTCCGCGTTTTGGCATATCGAGAATGCATGGAATTTTTAATGCTTGTTTCGTCAACATTTCCTTTAACATTTACAAAGTTTCTCATGAATGGACTCGAGGCGTTGAGTTGCCCTGCAGTAAGGGACAGTTCTGTATGTTTGCGTATTCTCCGCGTTTTGGCATATCGAGAATGCATGGAATTTTTAATGCTTGTTTCGTCAACATTTCCTTTAACATTTACAAAGTTTCTCACTATGAGCAGCTTCGTTTTGAAAATGGATTTCTTAGTGTATTTTCCTTATCTTTTCTATCGTGTAAAAAGAAAATAGAAAGTTAATGTTAAAATTTGGTGACAAGATTTGATATCAGCTCACTTTTGCGTTCTAGTATGTTCCATAGCTCATCGGAACTTATGTGGCAAGATACCCCGAGAAATATGTTATCTACTGACTTTAAATTTTTGCGAAAACATTTCTCCATAGCCTAGATGAATGAGTTCTATATGATGCATGTGCAACCTTGAATTTGGCTGAGCGTCATTGAAGGGTATGAGTCGGTAGGCTGACACAGTTTCTCTTTCGCTTTCCGGAAAAGATTTAAACATTTCTTTATTATTGTTCTTCTCTCTAACTGACGGCTGGTCATCTCCAGAATAAAATGAACTATAGATATTAAAGTTTGCATATAACCTCAGCAAAGCCTGTTACGCAACAATTGGTGTGACATACCATTAAATTGTAAATAAAAGTGTATTTATTCTTAAATTTACTAAACCTGTATGTGGAGGAAATAGTTATATTTTTTACTGAAGCAAAGCACTTGTAGACCCAGTAACGTTTTCATTAAGCTTTAAAAGTTCTTTTTCATAGAGGATGAATTTGCTCCATCGTTAAATTAACCAATCACTGAACAGTATAAAGGGAAATTTTTACGAGAAGTATTAATAAAGTGATATAAACACTATAAATCAAAATGTGTACCATGGTCCTGAACAGTGTACAGTGTGTTCTTGACCCAAATCAATTTTACTTCCGCTGAGCAAATACGTCACAAATCAAGAAAATGATTTTTCTCTCCAAAGTTGTAATTAAAAGACAACATGTGCTACTGGTATATAGGTCAATGCCTTAAATACATAAGTATAGGTAGATTTGGCATAGAATACAGCAGCATGGTCCAATTCAAGTTTTTTCTGCTTTGTGATGAACAGTGAAGGGGTCCAATCATGAGGCTGAGAAAAAGGTGTCTTCTGTTTGGCCAATATGTTAACGAAACAGTAATTGCAAATTTAACTGCAACAAATTATAGTACATATTTAGACTTTCAGTGACTAAGATTTTGATTATTGGTTTATTAAGAGCTATAGAACCGATGATGGTCTTCTTGTATTTTTGCTGGAAATAAACACAGATTCAGCTCTTCAAAGTTTGACAACGATTTGCATTTAGGTTGGGAAAGTCTAAAACATCACTGTCTCAAGAGAATATTTACTACTTCACTGAGATGGTTCCGGTGTCCTACCTCCTCAGGCATATTCACATAACATTACCATGTATACGACTCTCAACTTTTAAACAAAGCCCCTAAAACGTAAGAATCTTGGAGGGGTTTTGTTTTTTACGGCACAAATTACGTTTTATACACGTGTAAACCAACAAATACTAAAATAATCTCAATTTAAAGTTTATTTAAGTGAAAAGTAAAAGCAGTGATACTCCACATACAGTAGGAAGGATATTAACATTTCAATAAAATAACTTATTGAAACTAATTACAATTTATTATTAAAGTTAAAGTAGTTTTTAGTCTAACTCTAGCATAAAAAAGTGGAAGAATATAATTTAAGTTTTATGATTATTAAGGAAGCAGGACTTTTACCAGAAATTTTCCATCGTTCACTAATACAAGAAATCAGTAACACTACGTTTCGAGATCTGCAATCTGATGTCCTCCTCAGGTGAGTAACTATAATATCTGGTCTTCAGTGGTTGGTCGTTTAATGCAGATCATTGAGGCCTGTATCTTTCAGTTGGGTTTCAAAAGTAGTGTTGTTTTTGTTATGTGCTGGGAGTTGACACAAAAAATATTAATTGTTATTTCTGATGTATACAAGTCACAACGCTCTGGTATGATTTGTTTATCTTAACCTAGATTGAAGTTATGCATTAAGGTAGATATCCACTTGAGGAAGAGATCAGATTGCATATCTCGAAACGTAGTTTTGCCAACGATGAAAATTATATCCGGAAAATAGTTCCTTTCACCGCCAAAACCAAAATGTAATATCATTGTTGGTGTATGGGGTGAAAATCAAAATTCGTACCAGGAACCATTTCTAAAACTGTGTAGACTGGCTCAGTGGTGAACCTGAAGTGCATTGTTATAAGTCCGTGTAAAGAGCTATACACTTCTCTACATTGTGATTCCACTCTTTACACACATTTTTTGGATATACTATAATATGATGAATAGTAATGATAATTAATAACTGGACGAGTGTTTGAACTGTAAAGCACACTCTTTCAACCACTCAGTGTCAACAACACTACAACACTAAATATCCCCACCTCTCGGCGCGGTTTTATCTCTCCTGGATATTACTACATTATTCAAATCATAATTGCTGCTTCAATATATATTATTAGGGAAAAATGCATATACAGATAGCGAACTACTTATTGCTATTATAGAAAGTATGAAGTAGTACGCTGTAGTTTGTAGTATGTGTACAATTATACGTGACTCATATTGAATCATATATTTCATATGTAGAAAAAGATCTAAAGTATTATTTGGCTAAAATTACCATGGTAGATGCAAAAATTTGATTTTTATTTTATTGTTAAAATTCAAGCTAATCGACACCAGTTCTTCCAAAACATGCCAGTAATTTTAAAACATAATTACTGACTCATTATTACAGCTACATTACAGCACGTGGGAAATTCTAATATAGTTCTATATTCAGTTACATAAAATATTATTTGCAGAATTATTCAAGTGCTGAAATATACTTTTTTACATTTGTACTAAGCAAATTACTATGATGATATTTCAACAACACAAGCACTGTACTTAGCTTGTGAGTTGATCATTCATTGATTTATGAATGGATTTGGATGTTTTAACACAGTCATCAATGAATGGCTTAATTACTAAAAGAATTATCTTATCCTGATGATAGATTACTAAAAACATTTTATAATCTTTACATTCCAAGGACGGTAATAATCATCTGATAAAATACTATTTCGGGAAATAGACAGTGTGCGACCATTACATGCCTAACGAGACATTGACATGTAAAATCTCATAAGATATGCAGTCATAAAAACTAAATAAACAGACATAATTGCCCGTATTGTTTTAATGTTTGCCCTCGCCATGCAATCGTGCAGTTATAACTGAGGGAGGAAGGGACGAGGTATTTTTATGTTTTGCTATGTGGACGTTGGCAGCGCTGAACATCTGCTATCCGTGTCCGGTTCCGGTTCTCTCGTTATCGGCTGACAATAGCGAGCTTCCTGTTCAATAGCATCCGGCAGTCCCCGATATACCTGTTTTTGCAACTCGGGTTGAAGTTTAAATGTCATTTTTAGTTATATTTTCATTATATTTAAAACAACAAATTATAAATTGAAAAAAGTAACATTAAGTAAAAAAAACTAATCATAATAGTACACTTTATTTGCGCTTCCAGTTTTCGATCACATAGTGTCTCATGTAAATTTCTAATTATTAATATTTATCTAAATAAATTATAAATAATTTAAACAATTTTCCAGAATAGTAATAGAAATCATAGACATAATCAGGAAATATTAAAAAATACTTTGAGATAAAATATAGTGTTAAATTATTAAAAAGCTTGTATTTTGTGACAAACAAGTCATATTGATCTACCACGGATATAGGTGGGTTTGTATTATTAGAAGATTTGTGTAACATCTCTTCACTGAAGATGACATTCAGGCCTAAATATTTCAAGACTGGTGTGTATACAAAAATCAGCCTGTTGTAATTGTCCTCATTGCAACAATTAAGCCAAATTTTAACGTAACATTAGCGAACATAACCCCAAAAAAGAACCTCGAGCAAAAGGTTTTTCTGAAATGTTTCCTAAACATTTAGCATTTGACAGTAATTCGTGCCTCGAATGATTTTCGAGATATTGATTACATGTAAAATCCTATACAAAATATTTGATCACTGAGGCTGACAATTGAAATTCTGAAACAAATTCGGAATCAAAATGTATATTATAAATATCCCAACCATATGCAATGGCTAGTTTGGTATGTCATGTCATTCCAATATCGAGGTCATTTAAAGTTTAAAAAATTCACAACTCTGTTATTTATATACCTAGAGAAAAATATAAAGTATTTTGAAATGCGTATACTGTAACAGTTCATAAACCTTTTGCATGTAAGTTTTCAAGACATTACACATAAGTCCAACAAGAAATAAACAAATATTCCGGTTTTTACAAAATGTACTAACTTCTTCCGCCTAACCTGGAATGACTATTTTATCATATCAAATTTATCAAGCATATTATAACATTTACCCGCAAAACGTATATGATAGTTATGACAGCAGCCGCATGTTATGTTCAGTAAATTATTATTAATTATAAGATAAGAAGTGTAGTAAGTAATCCATACGTAATTCTTATCATAGCAATCAAGCAAATGATATGTTACTAGTTTCACGTTACACAATAACTTCAAAACAATTACGTTTATTTCTTTGTAAAAATTTTACACAATATATTGTATCAAGAACTTTCTTTCAAGGAAAAGAAAAACAGTCTGAAAACATTAATAAAATAAATCCTAAGCAAAACTTTGTTTACAAGTTATTTGCCGTTTTTATGAAATTATATGTAACTCATATTAAGATTATTTAGAAGAAATGTAAAATACGTTTACAGAGCGTAGTCTCCCAACGTAGCGTAGCAGTACGGGGTGATACAACGTCTCATTTTTAATTTCGAACATTCTATTCGGTTATATTTCTTGTTGAAGACCCATAGTAGAGGTTGGCTATCTGGTGTTTATAGCCACCTGAAAGTTTACTACAGGAGTGTGGGACCAGCGTCAATTAACAAAACAATTGAAAACGTTTCCCAGCTGAGGTGTGGAATTCGTCTGTTAACACAGTCGTGGTGTTAACAGCGGTCCTAATTCAATCTAAATGCTAAATATCCTGGCACTGGTACGTGGCATTGTGCAGATGTCTTCTGTTTCCCTTCCAGCGATAGATTCTCACAGCTTCTGAACTTTCCCGAGTTTATTTCCTTGGCGTCCTGAACTCTAGATGGCAGGTAATCGAGTTTAATAATTTAAGAAAAATTCAGAAATTACTCTATGCGATCTATGTAAAAGGAAAAAATTAATGTGTGTTCATCATTAATTAAGTGTACACTTAAATTTGTAAACAAATTTTAAGTTACAGATCGCAGGTTATCCGTAAAAACATACAACCTATTGAAAGTAGACTAGTTTAAAGTGTCATTCTTTAAGACGATAATTTCCCACAGTGTTAAAATATGTAACGACTTGTTATACTAAAGGAACCCGGATTTAACCCCGACATTTGCTAGAGCTCTGGTATGATTTGTTTATTTTAACCTAGTTTGTAATGTTATGTGTTAGGTTAGTTATTTACCCGAAGAAGAGGTCAGATTTCAGATCTCGAAAAGTAGTGTTACTGATTTTTTGTTTCACTGAACGATTGCAAAATGTCCAGAAATATACTGTTTCTTTCATAATCCTTCCATCGTCAAAAATAAACTTCAAACAAAGAACAATGTTATATTGATAAACAAAATTAAAGTTGTACAACTACTTTTGTCTTACCAGAGAAAACATTTAACCCTTATTGCCTGTAATCATTGGAACTACATAAATTACAATTTGATCACAATATAAATTCCGCTCTGACACATTTAAGCCCAAACAGCAGCGCAATCACAGTAGTGCCAACCTAACACAAGTGTAATGCAAATTAGGATATTGTGTTTCCTTTGTCGAAGTGAGCATGAGCCCTGTTTAACATTTAAATTGGACCCAGAGAAATTACCACATATAAACAGTGTTGGCTGTTATAGCGCACATAAACACGCCTCTCACTGAAGGTGGCGCATTGGCGACCATTGCTCTTAGTATTGTCTTTCATTGCATTATTCTCACATGAGATAAACCGTTGTTACAAACGTGGTACGTTGAAGTTCAGGTGCTTTATCTCAGTTAGTTCTGAGCACTGTCAATAGGGCTGCGCCACCTGACTTACCGTTCAGATATTAACTACCTTTTCTCTCCACAGATGGCAGTCCGAGCGCTCGCTTTTTCCCTGCCTCAATTTTATAGCATTGGATGAGTTATCTATTATGTAACTAATACAATCAAAGGTCTTATGGTATTGATTAGGAGACATGTTGAAAAAAGTAAATGTTTATGAGAGCATAAATAACTGGCACCAATGTTACACCAATAGTTTACAATTATTTTAAAATATACTTCACTAGACAACGATCGATCTCACTGTCATTATCAAATCACAGTCCGCCTGTTGACAGTTTCAATGTCAGTACAGAGAATGACAGCCTAGTTTGGCTTAATGATATTTGTAAGTCTTTTCTTGTATTGGTCTGTTACATGACAGTGTTCTCTCGAGAAATATGAATGTTGAGTTTAGGTCTCTTTTACCTTTCACTTTGAGGAGCACCTGAAATCTGACACTGTCTCAGACTTGACTCCTGGTATCTGGAGTCAAGTTCGTCTGAAGAGATCCAAAAAAGTTGACGATGAAGAAGGTCAAAAAGAACTCTTTGCGTCGTTTGGACATCAGAGACACACTACAAAATATAGTTCAATACAGGTTAAGAGGCATTCTCATTATTTGGTCCATTAATTAGGTGTAAAAATCTCTAGGAATAGTTTTCATTATCCCAGCACTGACACATTGAATTTTCAACCCACTATTAAAGTAAGGAACTTAGTGTTACAGTACGTCAACCCACTGTAAAAGTAAGGACTTAGTGCTACAGTAGCCGCTCTTTTAACCGCCCTCACATTAACAATCAACCGGCTTAACTGTCGCATTTCCTGGAAGTGAATCTCATATATTTGTATCCGTACTAAATTCTGTAAGCCAGTCCGATGTTTCTACTTAGTTCTTTGTGTCTGTTCTGCAGAGTATAATTATGGGGTTTCCTTATCTAAACAAGCTACTCGCAGCTAGTGGTGTAGAACGTTTATAGTATTTCATAACATTTCTAGAATATGATTTATTTTATAATACGTTAATTTAATGAGAATCTACGTATGCTTACTTTACCAATCGAAAATTATGTTTTGTCTAACAAAAACTAACACTGGTATCAGTGAAATTTTCGGCCGGAGTTATACTTGTAAGTCTTAAGAGTTGGAATACACATTCATAACAATACTTCACTTAGGTATCATGCCAAAGAAAAAGTAAATTTTGAACATTTAATTAATTTATTTGAGGCATTTTGTTTAATTTATATTGTTTTCTTATTGAAATTATATAAAATTCAAAAACTTCACAATTCTTACGTCACAGAATTACTATAAACATTTATAAAACTTTCTCTTTATTAAAACAACCAAATAATAAATTACAAATCAAGTTATTATCAATCAATGTTATAGCAATGAAACTTTGTAGTAACACTAGAAAACACTTTTAAATTATATGAAAACTAATAAGTGTATATTATTGGCATTTTATTAATGTAATTTGGCACTTATGTATTACGAGTAATAAAATGGAATTTTATTAAAAAGTCGGAATACTAATAAACAATAAATATTTGCATTGTTATTACTATGGTTTTTTTGTTTTTGCTATATTATATCAGAAAAATAATGAGTACATTTCAAATAAAAACTAAGTAACACAAACGTTTAGTTTTTAACTATAGAAACTATATCGTTTAATTATAGTAGATTGAAACTACCATATTGGAACTTCGTGCAAAACAATACAAATTACAAAGTGTAGATTCAAAAACAAGAAAGAACGAACTATAATTTAATACTTTGTAGTTAATACTTTTGTGTTTAACACACAAATAGCGTAGATTATGATTTTAGTAGATTTAGCTATTTAAAACTCCATAATCCTTATATAAGAAATTACTTTTACTTCTACGCCTTACTTTCGGCGAGCAACAACCAGTGAACAAGAGTTAGAAAGAGAGCGCAGCTGTAAGACAACAAATTACACCATCTGCAGACAAGTTGGAACAAGTCCTGGTGCTGTTTCAGATAAAACTGATAACTGAGGCGTTACCAACTTTAGCGAATGTCAGTTACATTACAGTCGTAGAATTAAATAACGAATTCAAACACGTGTTTTACAATCGACAGGAATTAATAATGACAGCAGTGCTGAGTAATGAAACTGTCAGAACGAGAAATGGATCATGACGTGTGGTAGTTAGCACACACTCTGCTGATACGTGATTTCTGTTAATTGTCACTTTGGTCGATGTGTCGAAAGTGATCAACTGGCCATTTGCGTTTCTGCAAGTTCGCTAAATTGTGTCATCATTATATTTCATCGAATAAAACCCGTTGACGTTTTAACGGACATCGCAGTGCAACTCAAATTGGTGTTAGAAAAAATTAAACCTTTTTCTTTGCATACGATGTATTTAAAACACTAACTGTATTTCCACGCAAGAAACATATATATTACAATTTGAAATAATAGGTTCCCTCGATACATTGTTACCAACACATGAAATGCGCTATCTAATGTTAAAACACATTGTCGACTGTAGTGAATATCTTCCAGAAAAGTGTTAAACATGCACTTTTATTGCGTTACGTTTGATCGTAGAATTATGGGAAATCTTTCATTTAAGAGATATAATTAATACGCATCCAACATTTTTTGTACAGTTTATACTTTTTTTAATAATAAAATGATGAGGTAAAAGATTGTTAAGGTTTTTTCTGGATAACGTTAAAAATATAGAAAAACTAAAAAGTTTTAAAATGCGTAATAGTTGTAACTTTAAAATCTCTCATAATTCTACAAATAAAATAAGGATGTAAAAGAGCAAGAGGTTTAAAATTGTTCTTGTCGGACTACAATTAAGGTGGCCACCAGTATGTTCGCTTTAGTAAAAGTTTTTTAAATGAATTGAGTTTGGACAAACTCATAAAATATATTTTTTTATACATCACTTTATCCATTAGCTTAGATTGTCCATGTTTTGTCAATCGAGTGAAATCTCTGGCAAAACTCTTAAATTGTTATCACATCATTTTTTTATTATTATATAGTCCAATAACGTTATGCTTGTCAATAATTGATTATCAGTACAACGTTTTTAATAAGCCTTAAGAAAAATTAATTATAGTTTCGGATAATATCTAAGTGGTCATTATAGAAACAATACGGCTTACTCTGCTGCGACATTTGCGGCTAAATTTCGATCGCTTGAGAAAGTAGCTTCGCTAACGCTTACCTAATATTATTTTATCGTAATCTCACAATTAATTTCCTGGATGATTCTGTGGAAACTCTATAAAATAATCAACATTTACCAAGTAATTTAAGGCTTCAGTTTGTTGGGATGGTTGAATTTAACTCGCATTATCTAAGACAAAATGAGGAGGCCATTTGCATCCCCAGGCCACCTGGCGGTAATATGCCGCATTATACAATAAAGGGTTATTGCCTGAAGCCGAGAGGTTTGATTAAATAAAAGTACAGCCTTATCTGAATATGCATCGACTCACTTTCCCGCAGACTCAGAGTTTTCATTAACCATCCCAGGCCTCCTCGAGGCATGCACCCTCTTCACATTGGCTTGGTTTATGTAGAGATTACCGGTGTATAGTAAATTTTAGAAAATAATAATGTCGTTTACAAAATATTCAAAAAGATCGTTTCTAAAGTTACTTTATTACTATAATTGTCCTTCCTGCTCAGTCGGAGAAAGAATGTAAATTTTGTGACAGCTGAAAACTATTTTATTTTCATGGTATCTACATGTACTCGATTTCTCAAAAACTGTTCAAGATACCCAAATATTGTTTGGGCCAAAAATGTTATGAAATATTATGAGCATTCCAGAACACTTGTCGTTTCTCTAAGTTCAAAAATAAAGGAATTGTGAGTTTTGGTAAAGTTAGAGTGGTTGCCATATTGAAAACATAACGTACCAAGCTGGCCAATCAACTATTTAATTATTTGTTTTTATTATACGTATTAGTCCAGATACTTATAAGAACATATTTCTACTAAGTTAAACGTTGGCATAATTTTGAGACAGTTTGTTGGTTCCAACAGCATAAAGCCATGTTATAGCTATATGTATGTTGTGAACAACAAACAAGTCAAAACAGCTGATGCACCTTAACTTTCAATATGTTTGTTACTCCAGGCTTATGCGCACCACTAGTGCTTGCGTATTGTGTTACAAGAATACTGCTTATTTTTTATTTTATTTTTTTAACATGCGCCAATTTGTAAACTGTTTAAGCAAATCACACCATTGTTTTGTTTCATAATCACGCAATTATTGTAGAGTATAGTACTGCTTAAATACGTATTTACGTCCACCTGGACATAGAGTTGTACTACTCAATTAGGGAGCTGTAGTACTGGTCCGGAGAGGATCCTGGTTATGATCCTGATCCCCCCGTAACATAATCCTTAACTCATCCTGGACTTCGAGTTATACTACTCAATTAGTGAGCTGGAGTACTGGTCCAGAGAGGCTCCTGGTTATGATCCTAATCCCTCCTTAACATATACTTTACATCCACCTGGACATAGAGTTGTACTACTCAATTAAAGAGCTGTAGTACTGGTCCGGAGAGGATCCTGGTTATGATCCTTATCCCTCCGTAATATAATGCTTAACTCCTCCTGGACTTCGAGTTATACTACTCAATTAGTGAGCTGGAGTACTGGTCCAGAGAGGCTCCTGGTTATGATTCTAATCCCTCCTTAACATATACTTTACATCCACCTGGACATAGAGTTGTACTACTCAATTAGGGAGCTGTAGTACTGGTCCGGAGAGGATCCTGGTTATGATCCTTATCCCTCCGTAACATAATGCTTAACTCCTCCTGGACTTCGAGTTATACTACTCAATTAGTGAGCTGGAGTACTGGTCCAGAGAGGCTCCGTGTTATGATCCTAATCCCTCCTTAACATATACTTTACATCCACCTGGACATAGAGTTATACTACTCAATTAGGGAGCTGTAGTACTGGTCCGGAGAGGATCCAGGTTATGATCCTGATCCCCCCGTAACATAATCCTTAACTCATCCTGGACTTCGAGTTATACTACTCAATTAGTGAGCTGGAGTACTGGTCCAGAGAGGCTCCTGGTTATGATCCTAATCCCTCCTTAACATATACTTTACATCCACCTGGACATAGAGTTGTGCTACTCAATTAAAGAGCTGTAGTACTGGTCCGGAGAGGATCCTGGTTATGATCCTTATCCCTCCGTAACATAATGCTTAACTCCTCCTGGACTTCGAGTTATACTACTCAATTAGTGAGCTGGAGTACTGGTCCAGAGAGGCTCCTGGTTATGATCCTAATCCCTCCTTAACATATACTTTACATCCACCTGGACTTAGAGTTATACTACTTAATTAGTGAGCTGGAGTACTGGTCCAGAGAGGCTCCTGGTTATGATCCTGATCCCTCCTTAACATAACCCTTAACTCCTCCTGGACATAGGGTTATACTACTCAATTAGTGAGCTGGAGTACTGGTCCAGAGAGGATCCTGGTTATGGTCCTGACCCCTCCTTAACATAATCCTTAACTCCTCCTGGACATAGAGTTATACTACTCAATTAGTGAGCTGGAGTACTGGTCCAGAGAGGATCCTGGTTATGGTCCTGATCCCTCCATAACATAATCCTTAACTCCTCCTGGACCTTGAGTTATACTACTCAATTAGTGAGCTGTAGTACTGGTCCAGAGAGGATCCTGGTTATGATCCTGATTCCTCCTTAACATAATCCTTAACTCCTCCTGGACTTGGAGTTATACTACTCAATTAGTGAGCTGGAGTACTGGTCCAGAGAGGATCCTGGTTATGGTCCTGACCCCTCCTTAACATAATCCTTAACTCCTCCTGGACATAGAGTTATACTACTCAATTAGTGAGCTGGAGTACTGGTCCAGAGAGGATCCTGGTTATGGTCCTGATCCCTCCATAACATAATCCTTAACTCCTCCTGGACCTTGAGTTATACTACTCAATTAGTGAGCTGTAGTACTGGTCCAGAGAGGATCCTGGTTATGATCCTGATTCCTCCTTAACATAATCCTTAACTCCTCCTGGACTTGGAGTTATACTACTCAATTAGTGAGCTGGATTACTGGTCCAGAGAGGATCCTGACTCCTCTCTGCTCACACCCTGTAATCGATCCTAGGAGAGTATTGGATTGATTTATACTTCTTGGTAACAGTCCAGTTGTAAGAGTTATGGCACAGACGGAAAGACAACCACCACACGATTTTAGGAAGGTTCTGAAACGTCCGTAATCATTAATCTCGAATATAAATTTCACTTAATAACACATCTGGTTGGTTTTTATTGTATATAACTCTACGAAATGGTCAGAAAGAAGGTTGTTGTTAGTTTAATTTAAAAAAAAAAACATTCCTTCTCTGAATCTCGACAGTAACAATTTAAACGGTTATAATAATTCATATTGATACAATTCCAATATATAATATTACTATAATCCTTTTCTCTGCGGATAATTTTTATGAAAACTTAATTTTTTAAGTAAGGCGTTTGAGTGTTGTTGATGACAGCGACGTGAGAGCAACTCGACCATAAGCGCATTAGAGGGAAGGTGGAAGTTTGGCCCAACCAAGCTCTTCCCAACTCTAAACTAACAGCGAAGTTGGCACAAGATGTAGTCTTATAGTTGGTTGACACGTGAGAATCGTATCTTCTTCTAATCATATACTCCTCGTTCGAACTCCTTACTTACAGTGTTAGCTACTGTGAGTTCATCAATAATTCTTCCTAAAACGTTACTGAGTTAAACGATTAAGTACACATAATCATGAAAAATACGAAATTATTGTAGTGTGCACTAATGAGAAACTGTTACTAAAAATCGTTTACTCCTCCACGTCTTCGTAATAAATAATTGATTCCACAAGAGAGTAAATAGTTGGGTTCAAGCCGAAAAAGCAATTGGCCACTGAAATCTCTGTCATACTTTTGTATAGCAAGAAATTAGGCTTGACGTTTTATTTAATAGTTACTGCTTCGCTAGGTGTTAAATTATATTATTTAGTATTTTTCCCTGTAAGCCACCAACAGAACTCTGTTCAGAATCCTACATAGAAAATGTCAAATCATTAATTTCATGACTTATGAAACAATATAGGTCGTTTTACAAAAATTATTAAAATATCGGGTTGTTCAGTTGCAAAATAATGTTGTACCAAATTTACCATGTAAATCTGCTTGACTTTAGAAAATATTGATTTCTCAATTTGCTTTCAAGTATAGTAAAGCTTTACTCTCTTTTGTAAAACCTGACTCCTACACACTTCTGCTTCAAAGAAGAAGATTCATTCATACGGACGTGGTGTCCTGAGGATTGTCCGCAGGATTGTTCCAGTTAGTTCTGAAACCGACGCTAGTGCTGCGCCACGTAACTGATCGTTACCTTACAAATATATTCTACTTCACCTTTCACTCCACAGATGGCATTGCGGTCGCTCACTTTTTCTGTGCCTCAAATTATAGCGTTAGATGAGTTATCTCTTGTGTAACTAATACAATCAAAGCTTCCACAGAACTAAAGTATTGTATGATTAAAAACAATCACTTCGCCACTGATTGAGTACAAACTAATCAGTCAAAGTCGGTTGATACAAATTATATCGTGCCTCAATAACTAAACTTGCAAACTCGTCCCTTACTTTCCTGATAGAAGCCACCGTTACCGAGACAAAGCCAAGGAGAGAATCAATGACCCGACATTGTAACGGAATAGTTGACCAACAATGTGTTAACTGCGCGACTGAATGGTTGCCGTTACAAGCCCAGGATCACTTAATAGCTCGAATTTCCGCAGTTTATCACCCAGCTGGACATTTACACGGGGCGTGAGAAGTATGAATAGTCCGCTGTCACTGTAGAGCCTATTCACGTAATGTTGATGCTGAAAATGAAAGTTTTGCTGCTCTGTCCGGTTCTCTGAACACCCTATTACACACCCGTTAGAGCCTATAGGCTGATAGAGATTATAGAACCTTTACCACTCCACATACTTACACTTACCGGCCGCCCAACCCAACTACTTGGCTGCACTGAGACATCATCTGGGGATATTACGTCAAAAATCAAGTTTTTTGTTTGTGAAGGTATTGAAATAAAGAATAAAGTATGTTATTTCCATGAAATAGTGTTATTAAATAGAAATATAGGCCTATAAAACTATTATATTCTGCATCAAAACTGTTATTCCTTACAATTAGAATTAGCTATGCAAAGTTTTATTTTAGATTTATATTCAACCCAACTAAAATTAACTTGTGTGAGTGGATTATTTGTGAATTTATGAATGTTGTTTATTTAGTGCATTCTGAAAACGAATTAAGAGTTTAAATATTTCTTAACTTTTTATTTTGGAATTATGTGTATGTTTATTTCTAAAAAAGAAAAGAATATTCCTTAGATGAAATAAATACAACGTCTAACCTAGCCAACACCAATTTGCCTAAGAGAATTCCAATTCGCTTGTGATTCATCCATACTTCACTTTGAGACTGAAATATGTTTATTGTAACTGTGTCCAAATTACACTTTTTAGAATCTTCAGTTAAGTTAAAAACTCACTGTTTGGATCTAAAATGTCTTATGCTCGAAACTAATACCTTTCTAGTAATATTCTCATGGCATTTCACTATAGGTCAGAGCAGATGCCAGAGAGCCCCGCACCTACGGTATAATGTCTGAAATGTTCAAGGATAGACCTGTAAGCCGCCTTAGTTACCACTAAATGGTATATAGGTCCAGCACATCAGGCCAGGGCTGTCAAGACCTTTAGTATAATACCGTCTTGTCTGCTTCTGACTGTAATGTCTGCAATGTTCAAGGATTGACCTGTAAGCCGCTTAGTTACCACTAAATGGTATTTAGGTCCGGCACATCAGGCCGGGGCTGTTAAGACCTTTAGTATAATATCGTCTTTGTCTGCTTCTGACTGTAATGTCTGCTACATCATTGTATATTATGTAGGTTTCTTCTTGTCGATGATGTATCACCATAGAAACATCATTTAAATGTATTTATTGTTAGCCTCAACAAAATTAACTATTGTGTAGAAATGAAATTAACTTTAATAATAAAATAACATTTTATTTGTTAAAATTTTATTTTGGTTATGTCTTTTGTTTTTGGTTCTGTTTATATGTTATAATTCAGTGTGTTCTGATGAAGGGTTGTGTCAACTCGAAAATTAAACATGAGCACTGAATTTATTGTTTCTGTTTTTGTGTACACTATAAAGTACTTCGAAGAGTATATATATATATATATATATATATATATATATATATATATATATATATATATATATATATATATATATAAAAGTACATTTGATAAATTCTTATAACAAATATTTATTTATTTTCACCATTTTTATTTTACAGATTAGTAACACATAGCAGTTTTATTAATGTGCCGATTACGGTGTTTAAATCGGTTTTTTAGTTTGGTTAATAATTTTAGTAATAATATTTACTTGATCAGCGTTAGTGAAGCTTATTACCAAGGGATAAAATGTCACTATTTCTCTGTCCGTACGGTATTTCGAGAACAAACCTATATACTTGAATATATAGTGGTGAATGTCACTCTATGAAATTTGGCTTAGCGTTACCGAACATATATAGAGATTTGAAATTTTTTATGTGACATGAGATGTCTTATAGCATAATCCTACATATTAAAAAATACTAAATTATAAATTTTAATTTATTAATTATATTGCTCCACAAACACTAAATCTAAATGTATATAATAAATCTTACTTTTACTTTTGTATCTGACAGACACATATTTCAACTAATCCATTCATTTTTAGTTCAAATGTTCTGTACTTGCCAAATGTTTGCGAAACGTAGGTTCCACTTTCAGACATTGAAAAAAAGTATCCTTTTGACTTATATTCGCTGATTTTGTTTGTTAAATATGCTAAAAATGATCCAACTTAAATATTTACCCAGCAGTTTTAAATCACACAATCTTCTAAAATTAAATTAACATTGAGAGTCAATTATTTTCAGTATAGCATTGCTAATTCTCTTCCCTTCCAATTTAAATAGAGGGATATTTCTCATCGTGGACTCTCTTGAATTTATCACAATTTAAATAACAAATATGTTTGTTTAAACTTTTATGATTCACATGTCTAATATGTTTAATTTAGCAACAGAACATTTAATACAATTTAATCTATTTAATTGAATCAATTTACAAATTATCGCTTAGATATATTATCATAGAACAAAATAACATTATGTGCCCGTGATAAAGTTCCAGTTTGATCGTCTTCTACAGAGCGCTAACCGATAATACCGCTATTACTCAGTTATATTTCACCTATAAGCGGCTTACCCTTAATTAAATTGGCCATTAGGTCTGCTACCTCTTAGCCAAATTATAATACGGTTTAATTACTTGCTCGCCAATGAGTTATACCTTGCTGTAACACCGCAGTTTTCCTACCCCAACTATGTAACGTTAGTCATTAAAGTCATAATATAGAAAGTAAGTAGGAAATTGTAAACTTTTATTTTTTAAATCACACAGAAAAATTTAAATTTTATTTTTTAGTGTCTCTCGACGCTACAGTGTTACATTTGTTAGCAATAAAATGAATAAAGGTTTAAAATTGATTCAAATTTCTAGTTCTCGTTAAAAAAAATAGTCCGCATTTCAAAACAATCAAACTTTTGATCCTCTAAACCACCCTTTCTTTGAATAGGTTATTCAGTCGTCTAGGCTTCCGATGTTACATTGCAGACAAATAAATCCTCCTTGTTGAACACAACAATTATCCGCCATTGACTCACAAACGAGTGGACGTATGTTACAGAACATTAATTGAATAATCAAAAGCTCTAAAACTTCTCACAAAATGGCCAAACTCCTGTCATATACAGTACTTTAATTTGTGAAAGACAGCAGCGATGAGGTACTCGCCAAAGTTGAACAATAACGCGTTAATAACCACCGATCATGGGAGTATGCCAACATGACACAGTGTTGCCAACTGTTCCCCGGCTTAGTTACATTGTGTCCGCGCCATTGATATATTCGCGTTCCTGCCGTTAAACCTCTTAAATTGAGCCTATATCGTCCTTCGGCTCTCAACTTGTAATGAGTGGGTTTAACGGGGCAGAATATTTGTCTTATAAGCTTTGTTGAGAAGAATAATTCACTTCGGGTGACTTCGGCAAAGTTTTATTGAAATGTTGTTTTGACTTTAACGCATGGGCGTTTAAAAGAGGGGACTCAGGGAACTCAAACCCCCCTCCCCGAAATTTTGAAAGGCAAACATTAAAACTGCACTGGGTAGTTTAAATTACTCTATTACTCTATACATAGTAGTTATTCTGAAATTGTCTCGTTCCCATCATGGTTACTTATAAGACCAATGTCAAATTATTTGCTATCACTCAGCCAAAATCCCATTGAGTTACATACACTCCTATTGAACTCGTGTTACTTAGATAGAAATGAAATTTCGTGTAATTTCAAATCTATACATCTATTCGTTCTCGAGATAACCGTGAGGACAGACGGTACGATATGCTTCACTAACGCTCAGGTCATACCATAATGTCCGTCAATCGGATATGTTTTCAAATTACTTAAGGGGAGTCTAAATTCCATTTAACGATAATGTTAACTTTATGTTACATATCTCTGGAAGTAAGTAACCTAGAAACCTACATTTTTGTTTGTTTTGAAAAAACAGCTCTTTAGTTTAGTTCCGCGAAAATTATTGTTATTATTGGTAAAAAATAAAAAAATTGGTGATTTTTTTTTTTAAATATGATTTTTTGTAAATTATTTTTTTATATTTTTCCATTTTCAAAATATTTATTTATAATTGGAATATTTTGAAACTTTAGGAGGGAACTAGTGTTTATAGTAATGCAGCTACAGTAAAAATTTTGGCTATCCTACCTATAAACCGTTCTTGAGATATATCACATCAAATGTACAAAAATTGCTATTTTTGCGGAAAACTGCAAAAATGTAAAAATTAACACCAAAATATAAGTTATATTACCTTTAGTGTAATCCTGCACCATAAGATGGGTTCTCTGGGTCTTCTGACTCCTGGTAAATGTCTTCCAGTCTTCTTTTGCCCTAATGTCCTGCTTTGTCGGATTTTTTTTCAAGGGTCAGTCATGGCCTTTTCTGCTTTTCGGAGTCGGTCCAAGTCCCATCTTCTTCATAGCGGCAAGCATGTTAGATCCTACTTCCAACCCTAACCCCTCTAATATTTTACACTTGCTGGAAAACCCCTTCATTAAATGATAGCACAGCATCATGTGCGCCAAATTTCAAGGTGTGCAATCCGTAACAAAAAGTCCTTTTAGGAATACGAGACCATTATGAGGTTTGTTTAGTGACTCATTTGGGTTCTGGGACTTCCCTTTGAGGCACTTTGATACTCGTAATTAAACTCTGGATCAGACAGGCTCTTGAAAATTGGTTTTAATTTCAACATAATGACTTCAGGGAGATGGAAATGTTTTGGCCATGGTCATAGGATTTATTTTTCGAGTTCTGCTTTTTTATATTTACGTCCACTTCATCATTCGGATACAATTGATGTGTTGGCGTTTCATTTGTAGATTGGACATGAAAATAATGTTTGCCCAAACACAGCTTTCTTCATCTCAACTACACTATGGGTGTTCCTCCTAATTGATAATCCATAAAACGTCTGAAGCTTTTGAACCGCAGCAGTCGTTAGTCGGTTTTTCCCCAGACAAAGGTTTCCCATCTGACAATTTTTCTTTTTTACATTTATCTTTTAGAGTGCGTAGGCGAGTCCCCATATGCTTCTGTACATGACCTACGCACTCTAGTTTTCTAATTACTACATCAGGTCCATAAGGGTAGGGATTCAGATTGATTACAGTTGCACGAACCAAGGAGCTTTTTTACTAAAACTGAGTTGCTGCAGGCCTTATTTTATTGATTTTTTTTCGTGGCTTTATAATTTATGTGTTACAAAGTGTTATATTATTCATTGGAAAGAGGAAATTTCAAACTGTAATATTCAATAAAAAACCCAAAATTGAAAAAAAATATTTTTTTTCAATTTACATTCCCCATAAGGTTTTTAAACCAATTAAAAAAAAAAATATTACCTATATGATGATCTAGCCAAGATAAAATTGTGCACAAATACGATGGCCGTCTTCTTCGAAACTAGAGAAGATTTCCTCTCAGAAAAAAACTCCGTATACTTCTGTATGAAGATATCTCGTCTTGTATTTAAACAATTAAAGGAAAATTTAAAATGACATCAGGCTCGCTTTGAAACATTTGTAAAATTCTAGCTCAGCACCTTTTTATGTGAAACATATAACCCGGGATGTATTTAGTTTATAGTAAAGTGTAATACTTTTTGAGTATTTAACCAATCAAGTAACCAAAAGATTGAGATTAGTTCTTAAAGGCCAGTACATATATTGAAAAATTAAAAAAGCGTTTAAATTACAATTAATTATACCTTTAAGGTTAAACATCTTCCTTAACGTTTCGATCAAAATGGTCTGCATGAGGATTAGCATTGTTCTTATGGAGGAAAACTCAAGTTTCGTTTTACTGCTGCCCGGTTATTGACTGATAAAATTGAATTTAGTCCCTTCAGTCAAGACTGACACCAGCTGTATTGTGCTGTGTATGAATTGTCTAAACCAAATCCGTTTCTGGTCATCTAACAAAAATGGAGAGAGCCTTCAATACTCTAGAAACTAAAAGCAGTGCTCCATCTAGATTGCGTTGTTTCAGAAAAAAAGGCCGCAGTCGTGCGTGTATTGAGTTATATTAGTTAAAACCAATTATTTTTGAAGCTTTATTAGTTGTATTAATACTGCGTTTTATTTTATCATGAGGTACTCAAATTATATATATTATTAAATCTGTCTCAAAGATAAAAATTAAAGTACGAGAACTTACATCAAAGTGATGTGTATATAAAAGATAAATGTCTATATGGGCACGTTTTATCAAAAAGAGAGCAATAAATATTCGTGTAACTCGTTTTTAATTTACTTTTTTCTTAGTGTTAAGGAAGTCAAATGTTGTATTTTTACATTTTTTTTAAATAAAAATAATATTCTTAGGCCCAATAACGTATGGATGTTGAACATATGCTTTTATTTACGAGCATATGTTCGTAAGTTTTTCATGAATGGACTCGAGGCGTTGAGTTGCCATATAATAAGGGACAGTTCTGTATGTTTGCGTTATTCTCCGCGTTTTGGCATTTCTAAGAATGCATGGAATTTTTAATACTTGTTTCGGCAACATTTTCCTTTACATTTGCAAATATTTTCACTGTGAGAAGCTTCGTTTTGAAAATGGATTTCTTAGCGTGTTTTCCTTATATGGCAAGAAAAGGCCAAGGTTTTTACTTCCAACCAAGCTTAATATTTCCTATCTCATAGAGAGTGGAGGAAGATTGTTGGTCTAATTTCCACTTGTTTACCCAATCTTAATATTGTTATCATTACTGACAAGGTACATGCAGCAGCATATACACAACCTTTCTGAGTACGCTAAAATTTGCATTAGTTTACTACCGTTTATGTCATTGGCTGAGCTTTAGCGAAGCCTCCCACTTGTGAGGCTGGAAAAATTTTTCAATTTTGTCTATGTGTCTATGTTTTGGCGGTGAAGAGGAAACTATTTTCCGGATATTTTTTTATCGATCACTGACACAAGTTGGCAAATCTACGTTTCGAGATCTGCAATGTGATCTCTTCTTCAGGTGTATATATTACACAAACTTTATATAATTTATAAATAGTAAATAATAAATGAATAAGCTCAATATGTGGTAATAATGTATTTTCTTTCATAATATAATTTTGAAACAGCAGTTTGTGTTTGATTAATGTATGTATTAAATATCCAAGGAGAGATAAAACAGCGCTGAGAAGAGGGGATATTTAGTGTTGTAGTGTTGTTTGACAACTGAGTGGTTGAAAGAGTGTGCTTTACAGTACAAACACTCGTCCCAGTTATTAATTATCACTAAAACACTCATCATATTATAGTAGGCTATATCCACAAATTTGTGTAAAGAGTGGAATCCACAATGTAGAGAAGTGTATAAGCTCTTTACACTGAGTTATAACAATGCACTTCAGGTTCACCACTGAGCCAGTCTACACAGTTTTAGAAATGGCTCCTGGTACGAATTTTGATTTTTCACCCCATACACCAACAATGATATTACATTTTGGTTATGGCGGTGAAGAGAAACTATTTTCCGGAAAATTGTTTTATCGTTCAGGTGACACAAGCAGATGGCAAATCTACGTTTCGAAATATGCAATCTGATCTCATCCTCAGGTAGATAATTACCTTAATGCATAATTTCAATCTTGGTTAAGATAAACAAATCATAACAGAGCGTTGTGCCTTGCGTAGATCAGGAATCACAATTAATATTTTGTGTGTGTCAACTCCTAGCACATAAACAAAAACAACACTACTTTTGAAACCCAACTGAAAGATACAGGTCTCAATAGATCTGCATTAAACGACCAACCACTGAATAACCAGTAGTTTACTCACCTGGTGATATGAGGACATCAGATTGCAGATCTCAAAACGTAGTTCCCCCCCCCCCCACCCCCCCCCCCCCCCACCCCCCCCCCCCCCCACCCCCCCCCCCCCCCACCCCCCCCCCCCCCCACCCCCCCCCCCCCCCACCCCCCATTTACGTTTAGACTCATGTTTGTGTAAATGAGTACAATGTAGACTTGATTAATCAATAACTCCTTCTTAAATTCTTTTTTTGAAAATTGGTGGTCTCAAAGGATAACAGAGAAGGTCTACAATGTCTGCACACAAGGTTTTGAAGTAAATTAAACAAGTAGTTTTTGAGAACGTTTAGTCTATTTCCTTCTTCAGGTATTTAAGCCTTACAAGTTAAGTCTTAAAGGTCATTATATATTAGTTTATCAAAATTTTTGTATTTTCGCCATACAAAAAAAATTAAGGCACATCGAAATAAAGCTTATTGAAATTTTTAATTATTTTCTATTATATTTATTGTGTGTTAACATATTAAGTATAATAAATTTATAAAATAAAGAACGCACAGAGGTCAATTAAAGTTTTAATGGACAACTAAATATACGTGGAATTTTCGTGGCGACGCGTTACTTTTTCTAACTCTGGAATAATCTTTGTACTAAAACTAATAATTAATGCCAAAAAATGGAAATAAAGGTGCGGGCTGTGAAGAGAGAGCTTTTAACTCTTAAACATTTCACGTCAGATCTGAGCGATGTTTAGATTGCTCAGTCAGCCAGACACTGCAGTAATCACAGATCAGCTGTATGCAAAGAGCGACAGAGGTGACGCACTTATATCACCGCAAAGTAATCACTGCTTGCTGCAGGTATAAACAAATAATTATTAAAAAATATGAGTGGTAAAGTTCAAATACAAATATACAAGTATTCTTACATATAGGGTGTAGATTAAGTCTTGATACGCCTGGATATATTCCAAAGGGATTGAGATATTCATGTAAAATCACCAATACCTATTAAAATGCTGTTATGGACTTTTTGGAGGGTACGAATATTTCGCCTCTTTTTTTCAAAGGGGGGTAGAGGGGGGTCACTTTAAATTTTCAAATTGCAATCCCTATATTGTGACGTCATTTGAAAGTTAAATTCAACAGAAACACTAAGAATACATCTTTAATGCCGCTTTATCTAGCAACAGTTATGGGCAAAAAACCCATTGTATTTAAGGGTGTAAATTATGTTCTGATACGTCTGGACATATTCCAAACGGATTAAGATATCAATGTACAACCTTCACCATATTCATTAAATTACTTTTTTGGATATGAGGGCAAACTTTCCAAAATTAAAACCCCTATCTTGTTTATATGTTATATTAAAGGTCTATTGAATAGAAACACAATGACACTAAGAAAACATATCTATGCCGTTTCTAGAAAAAGTTATGGGCAAATTAACGAAAAACAAAATAATCTGTATACCCAATGGCAATGTCTTGCGCATATCAACACAGTGCATGGGTGATATGTTTTAGTAAGATTTGAGTTTATCCCTTTACGTAGTATCTAGTGTTTCTGGTGTGCATAGTTTTTTGTAAGAAGTTATTTTGCTACGTGGCATTACATTTTAAGGGATTATTTGCCCTTAACTGTGGATAGTATCGTAGAAGAGATGTTTTTCTTCATGTAATTGTGTTTCGATTTGTGAATAACCTTTTAATGACATATCACAAGGATAGGGGTTGATATTTAAAAATTTAAAGTTAACCCTTTCCACCCCCCTTTGAAAAGGGGAGTAAAATATTACTTATTCCAAAAAAAATCCAAAAAAAAAATTGAATTTGTAAGTACAGTGAAGGTTTGTACATCTGATATCTCAATCCGTTTGGAATATATCCAGTAGTATCAGGACCCCTTATGTTTACACCCTTATATATTACATGAAAACAACTAGAATTGCCACTGTGAAGCAACAGTAGAAAACTGTTGATGGTAATAGCAATATAATTGTACTAATACCTCTTTAAAGTAGGACTTATCCATAGCAAGTCATTGTAAGGAATATACATAAGTTGACTGTACATTACATAAACATTATGCCATTGAAATATTGTTCCATTGGCAAAAATGAATGAAATCGTCGTAATGATTTCACCTACATATAATATGGATATTATAATCTGTATTTTTATGGGTGGATTAAATGCACTAATGTATGCCAATATGTAAACGAGGTAATCGCTTTCATATCAGTCCGTGGGCAGTATTTGCATTCAACGTCAGTTTGCCGCATTTACTGAAAATAACTATAATATTTTAACTGTAAATAATTACACCTATTATTATCGTGATTTGGACAGTAGTGATATTGAATGGACTTAAAAAGAATTTTACGTCAGTAATATGTATGGATTGTACCGAATGGACGAAACACATGTGGTTGGATACCGCTAAGGTCGTAGTAATGAATACTCTATTTGCAAAGTTTACTTATATGTTTAATTGTGGCAAATAAACATAAAAACATCAATTCTAGATGTTAAAAATAAATAATGTTTTACCAGGTTGCTGCCAAATAGAGTGATAATGAACTAAATGATATCATGGTGTGGGCCTAATGGTTCCAATGTTCTATGGATATTTTGCATACGAACTTAATGATTATTAAAACTTTAAAATTGACTTCCCTTCACGCTGAATTCCACATTAATCTGCCAAATAAAACGTCGACCAGCGTAAGTTACTTTACAACTTTACTTTATATTACATTAAAAATTTAGATGTCTCGCATGAAAAGGCTAATTTAATAAGAAACTAGGCTGTAAATTTTCCATTCGGACAGACGCGTGAGAGACATTGCTCAGCCCGCAAGTTGTTAGCTACAAAGTTCTCGAAAAAAAAAGTAATCCGCGTGCCAATTGGGTTATTAATCCTCCAAGAATTTAGTTCCAAGAACATCGGATGTAACTTATATTAACCAGTAACGAGTAACAGGGTTGCAAAAATATGTATTATATAAAATACAACTAAATAACGGTACAGTATAAACATTGTAAACACAAGGTTTCTTAAATAAAACTATAACGATGTAAACGAGATGTCATGCATTACATTCTCATAAGTTTATCATCGTACTTTGTTATTGTATGATTCTTAGCGAAATAATAACAAAAAAAAAACTTAATACAAAACACTGTATTATATTGTTAACTGTTAATGGTACATTTTGTTATGATGTGTCGATTTTGGGTTCTGCACCTATAAATTACTGTCAAGGCCATGCTGAAACTAAATGATTACACACTAATGAGCATAATCATATTAAACTCACATATATGACATAAAGAAATGATTTAAATAAAGTTTGAAAAAAATTTAAATTACTACAAGTACGACGTGATTTAATAGCATGCATTTTATTATATTTCGTAAAAACAACTATTTCTATAATGTGAAACGTATTAGTTCAATAAAGCTGAAGATTAAGAAAAAATATATGATAATTTTTAAAAGAAATCCATGTAGCTATAAATGTAAATAAAATTGTCTGCACAAGTGAGAAAGTCTGATGGCACAAACATATCAGCAATCTACAAATTTATTTAATATATAACTGTACAGAAAATATTTTACGAGTTCTTCGGCTTCTTAATCATAAGTAAGTGTAAAATAGATAAAACTAATATTTAATATTGTTTAGATGTATTATTTTTAACCATACATTGGTTTAGAACCACGTAATCTGATTGGTAATCTGCCATCAGACAAAGCCACGTCTAGCTTGATCTAGTGGCTCAACGTTGATCCGCACCTAACAAGGTTTAAATCCTCCGGTAAACGTGAGACCAAACCGCACTATCCAGATTGAGCTGCTTAACCGCTGCGGTATTGTTACAGTTGGGAATCTATTTCACAGCAGCTGTCAGGGTTATATCTGTAACATAATATTTACAGTGGTTGAGTTCACAGGATTATTTAGAATTATTAAAATGATGAATGAAAGGTCTGTGACTTGATTTACGCTATCTAAGACCGGTAAAATGTAAACATCCAGCCTCTGTACATGAAATAATTATAGAATATATGCATTATTGCCATTACAGGGTATGGATACATTTTTATTTTCGTCTGTTAGTCCACACAACATGATGAAAACAAACTAACCTATAGTATTTTAAAATGTTCACGAAGCTTCATTTCGTTACAGGAATCGCTGAGTTCAATGATGATGCATGTCACTTCTTGTGAACTGTCTGAGCGTTAGTGAACATGGTTCTTATGGGTAACCATTATGAATAAGAGTAAATCATAGAATAACTCAATATGTAAAATGAAGATAATAGTTAAAAAATTGTATGTGAAATAGAAAACATGTAGCCTAATGAAATTAACTTTCGAAATTTCGCTCGCAGCCTCAGCGAAGCCTGTTCCGCGACACGTGGTGTGTGGCGTACTCTGAGTTTTGTTTTTAAAATTAAACTAAGAAAATTTTTTACCTAGCTAACAAAATGTGTGCACCGTCAATCTAGAACAAGACAAAAATGTTAGTACCATAATATTCCAGTATTTGGTATACAAAGCAAAAATATTGTAATAAAAAGTAAAACAAATATATTTATTGACCTGACACCTGTCTACAGTCAAATGTTTCTTGACAAGTATTTGACAATGTGTCATGTCATTTAAAGTTATTTGTTTGTTAATACTTGAACTGTTTGTAAGGAATTGGTTACATAGTATAACACAAGTTCTGGACACATCGTATTATTGTCAAAGTACTTTATCTAGGAGCCCTGGTTTTACTCCCTAGCACAACGTTGGAATAGTAATCTTTAAATGCAGCAGATTAATGTTACTCTGTTGTAAATTTGTATATTTTTAAGATAAACGCCCTTTCACCGCAGCAATCAAGATTATAGAATAAGATTCTAATCAAACTTAAGCAAAACAGTTATAAGACAGATACGTGACTCGAAAAAAACATTATGAAATATAAATACTATTTCAGTTTATAGCTAAATAGTACATAGTCCAGAATGGAAAAAGATAAAAAAACACGCCACTGGCAAATATTATACGCCTTATCGATATAAGCGGACGCTGCTAGAAAATGTCAACAGCTGACAAAATAAAATTACGCCAACCATTGGATTGAAATGGTTTTTATTCTGTCCAACCATTTCAATCACTTTTTGAAATTATGCCTATTAGTTTCATAATCTGTAAATTGTAAAAAAAAGATTGTTTTGAAGATTGGCAGTCTATGTAGAATGTACATCAATTTTGGTTTCAAATAATCGTTTAATCGTGTCATTATTGCATGAGCTCTTTTTTATTTGTTAATAAAAATTATCTTGACTTTTTTATAGTCAAGATATTTTTTATTTAATTATGAATAAAACTAGCTTATACTGACTCTATTTATTCTGGCCTAAGTAAGAATACTTTTTTCGCGATTAAAATCTTTGAATCAAAAAACTTTTTCACCGAAACAGTATAAGGTCTTAATATTTGTTATTTGTTCTATTTTTATATGTAAATAAATTTTTCAATTTCAGTTACGCATTTATGTACATAGGTCTCACCTGAATGCCTTAGTGGTAGAAGACTTCAGGGTAAAGCAAGAAGCTACATATGAATATGTTTTATTTATTTATTTTATTTAATATATATATATGAGTTCAATCCTTAGATATTTAAACAAAACTGTATTTGCGTAACGTTTAACAATTAAAATGTGAATGTTTATTTTATGATTTTGGCTGCTTCTTTAGCATCAGACTTAAAGAGCTAGAATAAAAAGAACTGGAGTTACATTAAAACCAAGGATAACAAATGGGCTAATAGGCCTGCGTCGGAAGTTTTCTGTGCTTCTGGCATGTAAGGCATCCTTGAATTTTGAAACTAAACTGTCGAGTATAATTTGTTGTGATTAAAAAGAAATTAAATTAGTATTTTATGTTATGTCATGTTAATATATGCATATAACTCGGAAATATGTATTACATAAAGTACTAGTCTTAGAAAATAATCAAAATTGAAAACAGTTTCTAAACAAAAGTACCCTTGTTTCCCGAAATAGTACTTGTATTTTTGTATTTATAATACATAAACATTAAGTTTAATATCCTAAGTGCAAATATATTTACTAATAAGAACATAAAACAATTTAAGAAATAATATAATATCGAAGAAAATATAAAAGACTATTCATTACATTTTAAATACTTATTTTATGTGTAGATAAGAACTACTAAGATCATGATATATTGATTTTTATAGTTTGTAACTAGAAGTTAGTAACTTATGAAGTCACAAATTTGAACTAATTTGCAACAAATTATTAATACAATTCATCGCTTGAGGATTTATGGTTATGAAAATGCTTTGCTAAACAACTTACAAAATGATAACACAGTAAACCAGCACGTTGAATATTTATATTTCCTGTTTTAATTTGTAAAGAATGAAATAAAGCTTCTTCTCTTGGTTTCTACAACGAGCAATTAGATCCCATTAAAGAGCGTTTATTTCATTGTTATTTATTTAATCACCTTGCGCAGCTTTCACTTCCTTTTTAATGAGAGCTGAGAAAAACATTAACAGGATTACCTGGGAAAGTAAAAGCAATTTGGGCTTTAGAGATAACACAGGGAAATTAACACAGCCCCGGACTTATAGGATACCGGCTCTCTGTGTTATTGGATGGTGTGACCTCAGGTGCAATTTACTGTAATCTTCTACTTCAACTGTACTTTCTGCCCTTAACATGCAATATAAATTTACATAGTGAAATTTCGTTGCCATATTAAAATTACCTAATGGCACACAATTCCATTATATTATTACATACCTATTATTATAATAATAAGTTATGCTACTAGTATATAATCATAATACAGTACACTATCTATACCCTAAAGTCTCTGATATTTTACCTTATCTATACTACTTCTTCGTAATATATCTGAGTTGGAAAGAAAACGTATTTATATCTTGTAGCTTGAAAACGAATAAATATAATGAAATAGCCTAATGTTTAGTTAAGAATGTGTTATAAATTAAGAATTTATAAGTTATTACATATGAAGTCTTAATTATTCCCTTAAATGATTTCCTAGCGTTATTTTAAATGCTAAAAAATTAAAATTATAACAAAGTACATTGACTTATCTGATATGTAATTAAAAGTTATATTTTGAAAAAAATAAATTTACTACACTACAACATAAACTATTTCAAACGGTTAAGAAATATAATAAAGTGTATTATTAGGTTTCCACACTTATTTATTTAAGACCGCCATTTTGTAAAGGCTTTTACCTACATAGTTTTTGATAAACGGCATCATGAGCCAGATTATGTTAAAATTAAAATTAAAAACTCACAATTGTCAATAAATCCTGTATCTATGAATACATTTCTATAAGTATGATTAGAATAAATCAATTAATTGTAAAATTTTAATATTGACGATATAAGCACTAAGGCGTTAAGATAATATGGCTAGAGTCGACCACTCAAAGTTAGAGTAATTAATTAGGTTATGCAGGCAAAATATATATAAGATACGAACATGTTTATTCCCCATTGCTATTTACGTAAGGAATTTTAACAATAATTTAAGAGATTACACACTGCATAAACCAACTGGAGGAGTGCATTTATAAATTATATGTATTGTCTTTCTTAACTTGTATTTGTTTATAATTTAAAATATCCTCAGGTAAAATTAATATTAAATTAATATAAATTGTAAACATATACTATATACTGTAAATCTAGATAAGTACTAAATTATGACTTTCATTTGATCCCAACGAGCTCCTAATTGTTTTATAAAAGTTACGCTATGTATTTTGGTTAGTCTTGGAAGCATGAATTTAGTTTGCACCATTCATACATAGATAATGTGCTTTACGAGTATAATTTCTCTGTTGTTTCTTCTTTAAACCAAAAATAATGATGAGAAACACTTGCAATAAAAGGGAATTTGTTCGAAATCTTACAAACCACTGAAAATACAGTTCATAAAGCTTGTATACACTATGCACTTTTTAAGTAAAAAACGTATTCTTTAAATTGACAAACTTTTTAGCTATATATTAATCTTGGAAAGTCTACTATACATTAGGCCTATCCATACTACTATTTAAGAAGCAAATGGTGCACGTCTCTTTGTTTCATGTGAGTATTGCTTAATTACGTAAACACTTCTGGACGGATTGGACTGAAATTTTACGTGAACATTCTTCAGGTCCCTGGTTGATATATGGACCTATTCTTATTTCATAATTCCCTCTAGGCTATGCCCCATTGGTCTCTATAGTTGCATTACAGCAAACCATCATTTTTACTGCATAATAAAATATTCATATAAGACAATTTAAAATGTATTTACCAATATACTTTTATGTATGCGTTTTAACAAATATAAGTGTGCCCTCAGAGTGCTTGGTCAGTACTTTAATGCATATATAAAAGACTTAGAAAGTTACTATTAAAGACTTTAATACAAATGTAAAGATAAAACGCATGGTAGTTTAAAACCCAGAATACTATTTAAATTTATTGTTAAAATTCAGTAAAAAATATGTCTTTTTAATAGTGGAAAGTAATATTGAAAGATGAAAGACATATATAATATAATTAAGGTTGAACTATTGCTACAAATAACTATTAACGGATAAAAGTCTTCAATACAAGAAGCATAAAGGATAAAAAAACATATGATTACATGTAAGTGGTGAGGGGATTTGCTGAAAAGGAAACAAGCAATTGCAGGTATTAGTATCCGTTCCAGCAGAAAGACGTTGTTATAATATATGTCCAGCAGTATTGAGCAAACTTCAATACTGCACAATAGAGTACCTTTATCAAATCAAATCACGTTTATTTCCATACAAAAATGAAAGAAAAAAGTAAATCTTGTAATGTATTAAAAATGATAACTAATGTAGCATCTAATTATATAAAACATAAAACAGTATTCTAGTGATACACTTCAAATAGTTAACATTAAATAATTAACGCTAAAATAATATAAAAAAGACTTATGTCACCATAACTAAATCTATGTAATGAATAAAGAGATAAATTGAAATATACATATATATATATACATATGCATACATATCCACATACATACACGCATACCTAATAAATACATTTTCCATATATTTTTATACTATCTGCAATAACACTCTCATTAAAGGTTTTGAACAATCTGTTAATAATGCAAGTAAAATACACTCTATCAGTGGGAAAATTCTCGTAAAGAAATGTAATTAAAACTAGAATAGAAAATTAACGGTATTCAAAGTTGATAAACCTGAGTGAAAGGGTGTTTAATTATATTTACACGCTGATCTGACCAGTAGGGCAGATTAGATTGAAACAGTTCTAGCCAGGAGATAATCAAACGTAACTCACTTTATACCAAATTGGGTTCGACTGCGATAAGCTCTAATCACAAAAGAGTCCGTCCCGTTTGTCGATTATTTTAGATGGAATACAATCTAACGTCAAGCAATTTCTCCGGATATGGAAGTGGAATTAGCGTAAAAACAAAGAAGATACTCAGTATTTCAATGAGTCCTGTATGTTTAATATTGTGTTTCATAAAGTGTTGAGATATGATTTACAACTTCTTTATATTTGACAGAGTATCAATAAGCTCGTTAGTAAAATTTCAACATTGAAATTATGTTAATAGTTTTTTATTTTAATTCTTATTTCTTTTTAGTCAACCTCAGATTGGTTGAACGACAAATAAGTATCAAGTATGTGCAATAACTTTCATTTGTTGTTGTGCTACAACAATTCATATGATTAATATAAAAAAGTGTATTAAAAATTATTTAATGTGATTTTAATTTTTTTACTAAGGCTAATAATAATATTATATTTGGTAGAGGACAATTCAAGCTATTTTTAAATGTTTTAATTATTAGGCTGCATATTTTAGTAATTTAACTCATTGGGAGTATTAAATTTTTAAAGGAGCTTTGAATTTTAATAACTAGTTTCACACAACAAACAGAATATATTTTGTTATTAATTTCTTGACGAAAATTTGCGCTACTGAAAAGGTTTATTCCTTTTATTTGGAAAACTCTTATTTTAAAACTAATCCATTGGAATTACCTGCATACAAATAGAGTGAAAATAATCTTACATAAAAAACATTACATCCTTCCGGCAGTTTAAAGAGAAATAAAATTATGGCCACCTACTGAGTTATAGGCTTCAACGACGTTCAGCCACATACGATTCCTCTGGTTTCCACCGACAATGAAGCTCATGCAAATTTTCAAGCCTATGCGTGGTTCGTTCTCGAGATATATTGCAAACAGTCATACAGAAATGAAATTTGGTCAGCCCTTCCAGTGATAGGCTACGCTAACTCTCAGGAAAAAAAGGCAAAGACCAGGCAAAGACATGTTACTACAGCGTTATAGGATAGAACGTAACATGTCGTGGAAATGGAGAAAGGAAGTGGAGTAACGAAGGTCTAATACTTAATACGCCTTAACTATGGTAAGTTAATGTAAATTTGTTTTGGATTACAGTTTCGTATAACTTTGAAGGGGATTAGGGTATGATGTTTGTGGCTTCATATATCATATATGTATGTATCTTTTTAGGTATCCTTTTTTGAATGAATGTTTGTTCCACTAAATAGTAATGTAATGGTATAAACCAATTATAAACAAAAAATACACCAATGCCACAAAATATATGTCAAGATACTTTTAGAAATGTTGTAAATATGTAGAAAAAAATAAATATTAGGTTTTTATTTTCAAAATAAGTATAAATCCAAGAGTTTTTATATAGGAGGCCTGCCATTTCGCGTTTACACAAATGGAACATTCGCTTTATTTAATTAAGTAAGGCAATTAATAAATAAATACCTAATTCAGTTAAGTAACGAGATATATAAAATTAATATGCAATGGTAAATTCAATTTGTTGTTTTGAATGCTAAATTGCGATATACGAACAATTCGTATTCATAAAGTATTACACAACAATAGAGAATGGTAATAGAAGTTATATTAATAAAAATCGAAGGATCGAAAATGAGAATTGCTTGCAGACCTCAGACTATCATAGATAGAGAATTGCGAGTACGTTTTATTCTGTCATGTGTTTCAGGGAGCCTTTCCAATCCCTTACCCCAACTTGCAAGGATAATTGTTAAAATGCTGGTGGTCCTGTGATGTTCTGGTGTGAAATACAGAAAAATCGTCAACAAAGATTAGGGAATAGTGCCTAAGATAATTATGTAAAACTCAATAATAATGAAACACTAAAACATTTTGGTTTTTAGCTACATAATCCGTAATCTAAAACATGTATAAGTTATAAAAAAACACGCAATGTTATAACAATTATCAGTCAGCTGAATAGAGGCTGCTGGAAAACATCGTACAGCTGACAAAACATATGCTGCACTAAGGGATTAAAATGCTTTTTGCTCCATCCATCCAGCAAAGCACTTTGCGAAATTGTCCTGATTCTCTCGAGCTTCTTGACCTGTACATTATTTTCAACATTTTGCGTGAAGATTGGCAGACTAGGAATATACACAAAGCTTAAATAATTTTAGCTGTAAAAACAGTTTTATCGTGACGTTATTGTACGAGTTCTTTTTATTTATTGTTAACTGGAAAATGTCTTGATTATACAAAAATACTTTTACACTTTGAGGCAGGAAATTCTTTTTTGGAAATAACATCTTGGACTTAAAAAAATATTTTTATAGTGGTCCTATGTTTATTTTTATATCTCGATAAATGCTTCAACTAACATAAGCAGCAACTCATGAGCATATGTCTCGGTTGAGTGGCTTGGAAGTACAAGACTTCAGGATAAACTTTTAAGATACATAACATGAGAATTTAAAATTTATTTTAGATAATATTATGAGAATTCAGACTTTAAATATCAAAACGAAACCATATTTTTTTTTAAGTTTATTTTAATGTAAATGTTTGTTTTATTCTTTCTATTATGTATTTCTAAACTCAGATATAAGAAGATAGAATATATGAGGCTGGGGTCAAACATAAGAGTAAAACCATAGATGAGAGTGGCTTGTAACGTGTTCTATCCGACCAGGCTTGAATGTTCCTGTACCGGAAGTACTTGAAAGTTATGCTTGGATTCTTAGTATAAAATGTCGTGTATAATTTACTGTGAATGTTTTAAAATATATTAAAGTTTTAAGTTAACCTATTTACTGCGTTATTACTCATATATTGAATTTAGGACAATTTAGTTTAGTAAATCTTTTTATTATAATAGTTAGTACAACATACTGAGATTTTGACTTATCTGGATGGCAAATTACCGATAAAGTAATTTTTATTTTATATGCGGTAAAATGCACTTTAACAAAATAAGCTTTTATCCATGAAGAGAGGTGGCACCTATAAGGTACGCACACAGTCACTGTTTACATTATAATGAAGATCCTCTCTCTTGATGCTGTCACACGTTTCATACTTAAGACTAGAACGATATTGACGAATTTTTTATACTCTATATGTTCTCTGTGGAACATACATGTTAGACAACGCCTGGAAAGGAAGGAGCAAACTAGGACTAATTATTATACGTTTAAGATCCTTTTCGGAAAACGTGAGACATATTCAATAAATATTCTGTTACTTAAAGGTTTATTCCAACCCTTTAGTAGCATGTAAGGTTCAGTTTGTCCAGATAAAGTATGTTCTTGAATTTTAGTAACACCTAATTTCAATAGGTTGTCTGATAATCTCTGATAAATCCATATTAAAAATTTTCAGTTAGACTAGTAAGTGACATTTAGCACATTCAGGTGGACTTTTTGCATGTATACTTTAAGAATAACCCAAACCCCCCCCCCCCGATGTTGCCAAAGATGCGATCACTTAAATCATTATTACAATGAAAGTACACGTCAGTATTAACATGCGTTGTTTTAATTTAAAATGTTTTAATAGGTGGTGTAGACAAGATTTTATAAAAGAGGATCTACAATGAATTGGTACTAAGAACAATCCTAAAACATTGATTCAGGTATTTCAAGTATAAACAAGGTGAGTTGATAACAATATTGTTCGCCACAACCTCTTCTAAAACAACAGTATTTGCAAATACAAGCTGTAGACAATATCCTGCTAACCTGACCATTTAGTGCAGCCAAAATGTGGAGTGAAATTAACCTGTCACCGTTTCAGATTGAGATAATGAATCAAAGTTTGGACTTCAAATCGTTAAAATAATCAAAAGTTAAAATAATTTAACTGAGTTACAAGTTATTTAATATTTGGGAAAGCGGCTCCCTCGTAGATGACTCTGGCGTCTCCATAGACTGATATTGGAGTGGAGTAATATTGCTTGTGTTGGTCCCTTAGGGGGGGAGGGGGCCGTAAAGGTCTCCATTAACCTCTTGGATATGAAGTCGATAAAAATTCCTGTAGCAAATAGTGCAATAAGTTACCAAATCATTACAAACAGATAATAAAGAAATTTGGTAACCACAAAAAACGATTTATACTAATGAAACTGTTATACATCAAAATAAATATTTATAAGGTTTCTGTAACGGAATTTAATTACTATATAACAACCTATTTATTGGGCTTAATTATAAATTGATCATTACAAAAAGTACTAGATACAAAATAATAAAAAGTCAAAATACTTTGAAAACGATACACTTGGGTCCTGAAATATTATTTGTATTTATGATTCACAAGACAGAAATATTAAGTTTGATATTCAAAATATAAGTATACCTAAAAATAAGATCTTGAAAGAATTTGAGAAATAATATAGTATTGAAGACAAGAAAATAATATACAAGATTATGTATTACTTTTAACATACTTAAGTTATTTCTATAAAGGACATACTAGGATCACAATTTATGGATTTTTATAGTTTGTAAATAGAACTTATGAACTTATAAAGTTATAAAACTTAACAATTTTCAATAAACTATAACTTCATTTCTTTGTTTGAGGATTAATAGTTATGAAAATGTTTTGCTAAATAACTTGAAAGTATAGCACAGTAAATCTACCCGTTGAATATTTATATTTCCTGTTTTAATTTGTAAAGAAAGAAACTAGGTTTCTCTTTGATTCCACAAAGAGCAATTATATCCCATTTAAGAGCGTTTATGTCATCATAATTTATTTAATCACCTTGCGAAACTTTCATTTCCTTTTTAATGAGGGTTGAGAAATACATCAACAGGATTACATGGAAAAGTACTCGTAAAAGCAATTTGGGCTTTAGAGATAACACAGGGAAATTAACACCGCCCCGGACTTATAGGATACTGTACCGGCTCTGTGTGTTATTGGATGTTGTTCTGACCTCAGGTGCTTTGTTCAACTTGAACTGTATTTTCTGTACTTAACATGCATTATAAATTTAAGTTGTGAAATATCCCAGTCATATTAAAATTACTTAACTGCACACAATTCCATTATAATATTACATATAATTGTTCTAATAATGCATTCTAATAATTTACCATCATAATAAAGAGTACTCATTCATACTAGGCACTGCTACACTATCTATACCCTAACGTCTCTCATATTATGCATGATCTATACTTCTCTTTAATATAACATCATAATAACGAGTACTCATTCATACTATGGCACTGCTACACTATCTATACCCATAACGTCTCTCATATTATGCATGATCTATACTTCTCTTTAATATAACATCATAATAACGAGTACTCATTCATACTATGGCACTGCTACACTATCTATACCCTAACGTCTCTCATATTATGCATGATCTATACTTCTCTTTAATATAACATCATAATAACGAGTACTCATTCATACTATGGCACTGCTACACTATCTATACCCTAACGTCTCTCATATTATGCATGATCTATACTTCTCTTTAATATAACATCATAATAACGAGTACTCATTCATACTATGGCACTGCTACACTATCTATACCCTAACGTCTCTCATATTATGCATGATCTATACTTCTCTTTAATATAACATCATAATAACGAGTACTCATTCATACTAGGCACTGCTACACTATCTATACCCTAACGTCTCTCATATTATGCATGATCTATACTTCTCTTTAATATAACATCATAATAAAGAGTACTCATTCATACTAGGCACTGCTATACTGTCTATACCCTAACGTCTCTCATATTATGCATGATCTATACTTCTCTTTAATATAACATCATAATAACGAGTACTCATTCATACTATGGCACTGCTACACTATCTATACCCTAACGTCTCTCATATTATGCATGATCTATACTTCTCTTTAATATAACATCATAATAACGAGTACTCATTCATACTATGGCACTGCTACACTATCTATACCCTAACGTCTCTCATATTATGCATGATCTATACTTCTCTTTAATATAACATCATAATAAACGAGTACTCATTCATACTATGGCACTGCTACACTATCTATACCCTAACGTCTCTCATATTATGCATGATCTATACTTCTCTTTAATATAACATCATAATAACGAGTACTCATTCATACTATGGCACTGCTACACTATCTATACCCTAACGTCTCTCATATTATGCATGATCTATACTTCTTTTTAATATAACATCATAATAACGAGTACTCATTCATACTATGGCACTGCTACACTATATATACCCTAACATCTCTCATATTATGCATGATTTATACTGCTCTTTTGTAATATAACTGAGTAGAAGAGGAAACGATTTTACGTATTTTAGTTTGAAAAAATATTAATATAACGATATAGCTAAATATAATAACTTTAAGTTATTATTGTTCTACTAAAATGTTTTCTCAGGAATATTTGTAATGCTACAAAAATTAAAATTATAACAAAATTGTTTGACATATGGTATTGTATGTGATATATAATTAAAACTTATATTTCAATTGAAATAACTACAGTAAAGTATATTTTCTTAAGTAATAAATAACATACAGTATTCTCAGGTGTCCACAATTATTTATTTATGACAGACATTATGCTACGGCTTTTAATCTACATAATTGTTGACAAAATCATATCATGAGGCAGACTATATGAAAATATAAACGTATGGTTGTTTTCTATACATTCCGTACCTTTAAATAGATTTCTGTCTGTATCATTATAAGAAAACAAATAATTGTCCAATTAATTTTACATTGTCTTAAATTGGTTTACTCGGCATTTCAAGGATTGAAATCTACCGTAGACTTCAAGTAATGGAAGCTCTAAGGTATTAAAAAACAGATATTGTGGCAAATGTGGTGTTTGGAATGTTGTAATTACAAATTATTGTAATTTTAAGTTGGACTATTTTCTGTTAACTCCATTAAGGTGTTTTGGCATGTTGCATTTTAACATGTGATTACGTGTGTTTTTTTAATTTTCAAATTTTTCTTAGAAATACAAAATAACACAGGATTTCCGGTGAATTTTTTACAATTCCTCAATTGAACAATTAGTTTCAATTAGCACCATTTAATTTATATATCTATAATATGCACATATAAAATATATCTTTATCCTACAAAGTGAGCAAAATTACTTTATAAATACGGCATTGGATTTAGAGAATTTTTTGATATTAAATATATTGTAACAAGTTAACAAAAATAGTTTTTTTATCAGACGCCACAATATTTTGGATAACGAAAAGATTTTACCAACGTAAAATATTTACGGTACTTTAACTCTATACATAGTGTAGCTAGAAAAAATTGAATTTTGTACAATTTTACTTTATAAAGTCTAAAGCTTGTTTCTATGCTAACTTTAACGTTATTGCAATTACTTAGTTTTTATCTAAGTCTCACGAAAGACATGTACCCTGGTTCTTTCAATAATTGAACCTCCTAGTAATGGTTCACCGACTCCTGATCGCAATGTATGGCAGTACTAATATATCTTTTATATGAAACATTGAACCTGAAGTAGTTTTAGAGATAACTGGAACAATTGTAGCTTACCACAGTGGTTATTAGCGAAATATTGTTCTTAGTAATTGAATTCTGTGATCAATTCCCTTTGTTATAGAAACAAAAATATTTCTTTACCAATAATTGCAAGCATTAATCAATTCCCAAAGTTGATAAATGAAGCTTTACATTGTGAAAGATATGCTGTCACCTAAATTTACCGTGATAATTGCCAATGGATAAAATATACTATTATTCTATCTTCCAGACCCATTATCAGTCTCTCTTAGTTCTGTCAATTCATCCTCTATTATTTAAACTTGTTATATTTTCTTTATTGGAAAATGTTGCACGATTTAAACGTACATCTTAAACTTCAGATTTATAGAGCAAAAATCTTACATTGGAATTGGGTGCCACACTCTAAAATTATTCCCTTCAG